>NW_027555958.1:460076195-460128695 GCF_003287225.1 Phascolarctos cinereus
AATAGTCCCTGCCTTCCATGAGCTCCCCCATATTCTAGCTAGGGAAACATTTGTGCAATTAAGTAAATACACAGTAATAGAAAGAAGTTTCAAGAGGGAGACAGTGCTGCTACCAAAGGGAGAATTTAGATTCATTCTTCATTAATGATATGTCTATGTACGCCAACAATTAATGTATTATGTAAAATATGAGTAATATGTCTTATGTAAAAGATTATGTGTAATTTTAGATATGCATTTGGTTTAGAATCTTTAATATTATTAAGTTTAATGTTTTGAGTATAATTTGAGTTTAATATACATTCTTATATGCTAGTGGTAAATAAATGAATGTACTATATACATATATATATATATATATCTTTGTACCATACATAGTATGTCTTAATTACATTGATATAATGTATTTAGTATTCTTTGAGTATTATGTTTTTAGTACTGTGTAAGTATATTGTATATTATTATATGCTAGAGGTAAATAAATGAATGTACTATATACATAGAATGTATTGAATAATAGATATTATGTGTATGAACATAGATTTAATGTATTTAGTACTATATAAGTATAATGTATTTAGTACTATATGAATATAATGTATCTAGTACTATCTGAATATAATGTATTTAGCACTATGTGGGTGGAATATACTATAATGTGTGATCAGGGAACAAAGGAGATGCCATTTGAGGGAAGTTAGAGAATCCAAGAAAAGGTGGGGTGGATAAGAGAGCACTGTTAGATATGGGGACTGCTCATGATATGGGATAGGAAAGGAAATGGAGTGCCTTCTGAGGAGAGAGACAGAGAGACAGAGAGACAGAGACAGAGATAGAGACAGAGAGACAGAGAGAGAAAGAGAGACAGAGATAGAGACAAAGAAGGAAAGAGACAGAGAGATAAAGAGAGAGAGACAGAGATAGAGACAAAGAAGGAAACAGACAGTGACAAAGAGAAAGACAGAATGGCTCAATATAGACACATAGTTAATTTGAGGGATATTTGTCCATGGGTTCACTCTTGTACTTACACCTTGTGTGGTTCACTCCTTTATGAGTAAACACTCTGGTTATAACTTTTAAAAAATCAGCTTATCTTTATCTGGGGACAAAACTATTTATAAAAGTACAGATTACAAATGAAAAAAAAAATTGAAGGAGCAGAACACTCCCAAGAATAAACAATGGCAATTCTTTAGGAAGAGATGAGGCGAGGAAAAGGAGAAAGTTGATGATGAGATAAATTCACCAGGTCCCAGTAGCAGTGACAGTGTAGAGAAAATATAAAATTCTGTGTAGGCAGATCACTCTTCAAGAAAGTCAACAAGCCAGACAAGGCTCCATTTGCTCATGATTATATCCAGTTTAAGTTAGAAACACCCTCTCTCCCTTGCAATGGTTTGGCTATCTTCCTCATGGGGATCAAAAATCCCCAGGCTTTCTCATCCCCCCACAGGGAGTCATTAAATGTTTTTCAGTGGTAGAGAGTGACAGGATCAGATCTCTGTGTTAGAAATACCAATTTGGCAGGATATTCTGGCTTACACTGTGCTTTCAGGTGATTTCATTTCAGTCCTGAGGTAGACAGGGTGGATAGTTTTACCAACAAGGGAACTGAGGCTCAGAGAGGCTGCCACTTGGCCAAGGCCAGGATGTAGCTTTTTTGTTGATGCAGTGAGGCCTCTAAGCCAGGTCACTTTATTCCCAGTCTAGGACATTTCCCACTACATCATTGGAATTGACTCTCCATCAGTGGGAGTCTTTGAGCAGAGGCTGGGTGACCACTATAGGAACAGGTGCAGTGGGAGCCTCTATTGGGGCTCAGGTTGGATGAGATGGTGCCTGAAGTTCTTTCTGTTGGTCTGTGGTAGGGTCTGATGATAATGACAGAGGGGAAAAAGAGAAGATTGGTATCCTTCATTGATGAAGGTGATATTCAACTGGCTTTCCATGTCAAGCGGTGAACTTAGAGGTGGTGGTGTTCTTTTGTAACTGGGCACATCCTTACTCATCCATACTCTTCCTCCTTGGGACCAAAGGCCTTGCATGGGAGAAAACCAGCTAGGCTTAGAAAGCTGCAGACTAAGTTGCTTCTTGGACAGATCATCTGATCTTCCTGAGCTAGTTTCTATAGTTGCAGAATGAAGGCAGTAATACTTTTGTTCCTAACTTTTCAGAGATGTTATGAGAGAGCTTTGTTAACCTTAAAGCTCTGCAGGAATGTGAAGGCTAATAACCATAATTAATAAAGATCACATGGGAACCAAGCTAAGACCTTGGCTTCCAGAGCATCCCTGTCTCAGCCAATAGCTCACCAGCCTTGCCCCAGCGTATTCCCTTATAGATAAGCGTGTAATCACCATGTCAAGAGATGAAGGGGATTGTGCTTGGGGGGTTTGTGTAAATAACTCTTTGGGTGGAGAGGGAGATTTGCAGCAGCTGGCTTGAGTTTTCTTGCAGAGTGTAGCCACACGGCCGGGATCTCTCAGCTTCCCAGGTCTTATCCAATTCCCAGAGTTCATTCACAGTTCAGAGGTCAATGTGTCTGGGACTCTGGAAAGAATCTTGAAGGCTTAGAGAAGAGTCCTAGCAGGCCCCCCCCCAAATTCTTGGGCAGGATCTTACAGTCGATATTCAATTTACTAAACATTTATCAGAGAACTACCACTTTGAGGGTAGTTTGCTAGGTGTTGGGAGGTAAGACTAGTGGTTACAAAGTTTAGGTAATAGCAATTACTAATAGTAAAAGATGGCATTTATGTAAATGCTTTAAAAATTTGCCATGTGCTTTACACACAGTTTTTCCTTTGATACTCTCAAGAATCTTGTGAAGTGGGTGCTATTATCACCCAATTTACAGATGGGGCTCAGACAAATTCAGTGGATTGCTCAGGGTCTCACAATTAGCTTCAGAGGCAGGATTTGAACTCAGCTCTTCCTGCCTGGTCCTTGCTTTCACAGAACCTTTTCTCTAAGAGGGAGATAAAGCACCAACATAGACTCCTACAATACACAGCACTATATACTTTAGAGAGTTGCAAGATGAATGCAATGTGAGTTCCAAGGAAGAAGTTCATTTCCAACCAGATAGCCCAGAGAAGGCTTGATGGAAGAGATGGTCCTTGAGTTAAGCTAAAGTCCCCTCTCCAAGACAGGAACTATATCTGGTAAATCTTTGTATCCCTCACAGTGTTATTTTCCTGCTCAGCTCAGCAAACAGGGATTAGGTTTTGTAATATTGTTAATAAGTCTGAGTCTTAGACCCACCATTTACTCTCCATGTGTCTTGGGCAAATCGTTTACTTTGGAGGGAGAGCAGTCATTTTCCTTATCTGTAAAATGGAGACCATAATACCTGGACCACCTTGGTGAACTGAGTAGAAAAGGCAGCTCTCAGCTATTCCAGAGGTTCTCTTGGCTCTCCTGGTCTATGTTCTGAGACTGCATCCAATTCTGCCATTCTATGTTACATGTTCTAACACATTCTAATTACCATATTCTAAGACCCCCTTCTAGTTTTAGTGCTTCCCATTAGAAAAGTACTTCCACACTCCATGTTCTAGCATTCTGTATTCTAGGATTCTACTAACTCTAATATCTTATGTTCTAGGATACTTTCTAGGACTAACATTCCAGGTTTATTTAAGGTTAAAATGAGATGATATATTTAAAAAGCTAAGAAAATTTTAATGCTCCATATAAAATGAGCTATTATTACTCTAGGTTCAAAATGCCATAACCCAAGGTCCCCACTAGTTATAATGTTCTGTGTTCCATGATCTTGTCTAGCACTAAAATTTGAGGGTTATTAAGAAGATAAAGTTAGACCACACACCATCACATGTCAGAATTGGAAAGAATCTTGGCACACAGATTGAAGGAGCTGCATGTATGCTCAGAGATCATTGAGTCCAACGCTCTCATTTTGTTTGTTTGTGGAATGAAGTTTTATACTTTTAAAAATAAGCAGATATTTTTGTTTTCTCTCCTACTTCCCTACCCACCCTATTGGAAAATACAATAAAAATAAAATCCTTGTACCAAATATGCATATTCAAGCAAAACAAATTCCCAAGTTGGCCTCATCCAAAAATATGTCTCATTCTACACATTGAGTCTATCACTTCTCCGTTGGGAGGTGGGCAGCATTCTTCATCATGGTCCTCTGAAATCATGGTTGATCATTGTCCAACTCCTTCATTCTAGAGATGAGGAAGCTAAGGCTTAGAGGGGAAGGTGATGAACTTTGCCGTCTTCCCTTTTCAGTGTGGTGATGCTTGACTCAGATGATGCTGATTGTTGTGCCCCATGTTGGCTTCCAACTTTCTAAATTTCTACAGGGTGCCACCTTTTTATATTTCCAGCCCTGATAAGGCTTGTCTATCGGGTGATGCCAAATCACAATTGTAACAATATCGGTGTAGAAGTCTGGGTGCTACTTGGCGTCCAGACCCCTTGGAGATATCTCTGGTATGCATACTAGGCCATGGGAAGATTGCTGGTGACTCCCTGGGCAGCTGCACCTTGACCAACTTTTATAAATGAGAAAAAGATCTAAGGAATTCAAAGGAATCCCTTCCTAATCTCTCACCATTGGGAGATGTGGAGGACCTCTGTGTGTGTTGTGTTTCTGATCACTCTCCCTCCTCTGAGAGCTGGTGGCTGTCATAGAATTGAGGGGTTGTGGAGTCAGAAGGGACTGGAGGCGCATACTACTTGTTTTCTATTACTAAGCTCTCCTCCCACAAAGCTCCTTGAAATGGAGAACTGGAACCACCATGTTGGCACCTGGGGCATGCATTTCACCTGGGGGAAATAGTATGAAATTCCATCCAAATTAACTTTGTGATTCATGATATTCAAATGATTCAAGACCATTAAGACCAATTCAATTGAGAGGGAAGGAGAATTAATTATTACTGTAGCCCACGTTTGGACACATCTGGTAACTTTCTATTCAATGTATTACTGCTGGTTGGATGCTCCCAGGGTGCATGATAAAGGCATGTGTGCCCTCTTCATTTCTGTGCCTAGAGGTAAAACATCAGTTACTCACCCTAGTTTTGGCTCGGTCAGGGACTGTGTATTCTTCCTGCTTTTGTCTTCCACAGAGCCTAGCACAAGGTCCTACACCCAGTAGGAGCTTAATAACAGTTTGTTAAATGATTAAATGAATTAAAATTGTTAAATGTATCTGTCTCATTTCCACAATTGAAGTGTAAACTCTATAAAGTCAGGGATTGTGTACTTGTCATCTTGGTATTTTTCTACATACTTTTCCATTATGAATTGGATGATTTAACCTTTGGGGATCCTTCCAAATCTGAGATTCTGTGATTTGCAAATAGTTACACTCCCTACATACTAGAGCTGTTATGAGTGTATAAATGTGAATGTCAGGTTTGGCAGTCTACAAGTATTTATTAAAGAACCAGAAACTGTGCTAAGTGGTAGGGATACAAAGAAGAGTAATAACAATCCTTGCCTTCAAGGAAGTCACAGTCTACTGGAAGAGGTGACATGCAAACAGCCATGTCCTTCCAAAGATATATGAGCTAACTTGGAGGTGATCTCTACGAAGATCTCTGCAGAAGATGAGGTCTTGCCTAACACTTGAAGGAACCCAGGGAAGGAACCCAGGAGGTAGAGGAAGAGAGAAAGTGTTCTTGGCATGGGGGGCAGAGGGGGAAGATGCTGGGAGTGCCGAGATGAAGTGTTTTGTGTGAACTCAGTGGATCAGAGAGTACATGGAGGGGTGTAAGGAGTACGTAGACTAAAAAGGTAGGTGTTTAAAGGCGAAAGGGACCCTCCCTCTCAACCTCCTCATACTTCCAATTGTCTATTAGATGTATTGGTGTCCTGTAGACATCACAAATTCAATGTATCCCAAACAGAATTTATTATATTTCTTCCCAACCCTCCCCTTCCAGCTTTTCTATTACTCTGTTACTGTTGAAGGTACCTCCATCCTCCTAGGTGCCCAGACTTGCCCCTAGGGTCCATCCTCACCCTCACTCTCCCCAATCTCTTGCCAAGTTCTGTCTTTTCTACCTTCCAAACATCTCTTGAATATATCTGCTCCTCTTCTATGTCATAGTCACCAATCTGGTGCAGCCTTTATCATCTCGAGCGAGCTTGAACTATTTCAAAAGCTGCTGGCCCATCTCCCTGCCTCGAGTCTCTCCCCATTCCCTTCCATTGGCCAAAGTAATCTTCCTCAAGCACAGGTCTGATTATGTCTTCTCCATGACTCCCTGTTATCTCCAGGATGAAACGTAAAACTTCTGGCTTTCAAAGCCCTTCCTAATCCACAACATTCTTTAGTATATGCTCCTTCAAGTGCTCTATGATTCTCCAACACTGCCCTTCTTGCTTCCCACCCACAAGACCTTCCATCTCCAGACTCTGGGCATTTTCTCTGGCTGTGCCCCATGCCTGGAAAGCTCTCACTCCTCCCCTCTGCCTCCTGTCTTCCTTCAAGTCTCAGTTTGAACTCCACCTTCTTCAGGAGACCTTTCCTTGTTCCTCTCACTGCTCGTGCCCTCCCTCAGAGGAGACCTCCAATGTACCCTCTCTCTATCTTGTGTGTCCAAGGTCATTTGCATGTTGTCCCCCCAGTTAGCTCACCAGAATGGGCATTGTCATTGACTTTCTTTAGATCCTCAGCTCAGGACAGTGTCTGGCCATAGGAAGCACACCCTATGCTGGTGGACTTGACTTAGCTCAATGCTCTCATTTTACGAATGAGGAAACAGAGAGCCAGAAAAAATGATTTCATTTTGTTCCGAGTCATATTCGTAGATTTAGATCTGCAAAGGGCTTTAGAGGTCAACTAGCTCAATCCTTCATTTTACAGATAAGGGAAACTGAGCTCCAGAGTGGAGGCGTGGCTTGCCTAGGGTTTCAGAGGAGGTTGTAACTGGCATGGGACAGTCCCTTGTCATCCACTGAGGCCGGGCGTACCCAGGGAAGAGATTATTGACACTGGGCTGCTGAGTTTAAGTCATGCCCATGGGTGGGGTTTCTTAATTATCTCAGCTGCCTATGGAGAGCCCCGGGTTCCCAGACTGAGTCCAGAACAGATGTGCTCCCTGGGCTCTGGCCTGTGGCTTGACCTCTTGGTCTTTCCATCTCCTCACTAGTTAAGTGACTTTGATTGGCCACATTGCCAACGCCTAGGAAACCTCACCGGGAGGCCCACGGGGTAGCTACAGTGGGATGGACTCTGACCCCTGGGAGTTAGGAGCACTGAAGGGCATAAGGGAGGCAGATGAACCAGAAACCACAAGGGGGTAAAGTGTAGGTGACAGAGCCCTGGACTTTGAGAAGAACTATCAGAAGAGAGCTCAGTTCTCATGCTGGCTTTGTCACTAATGGAATCTCTCCAGATCTTAATTTTCCTCCCTGTGAAATGGGGATAACCATTCATGCTTCACATTGCCCATCTCTTGTTTTGAAAATCAACTGAGAGGACCAACTGAGAGTACTATGTTGAACTAGACGACATCTATTATTGTTGTTGTTAACGTTGTTATTATTGTTTTAAAGCTGTTTTATCGTGTTCCTCATCCACAAAATGAAGGGTCTGGAGAATCCAGAGAAAATCTCAAGCTAGCTCTAATGTTCTCTCTTCCAAGATCCCTGCAGCTCTAACACTCTGAAGTTAAGGGTTCTTACCTCTTCTTGGGTCCTAGATGCCTTGGGTCGTCAGTCTGGTGAAGCCCCACGAATCTGGTGAAACCTCATCTCAGAATAATTTTTTTTTTGGAGGCAGTTGGGGTTAAGTCACTTGCCCAAGTTGTTAAGTGTCTGAGGCCAGATTTGAACTCAGGTCCTCCTGACTTCAGGGCCAATGCTCTATCCACTGTGCCACCTGCATTACTGTCATGCAGCAAGGAGACAGCCTTCTTGCTGTGCTTCACCTGGCCCCAAAAGCCTCTGGTCCCTTCCCCTGTTGTCTTCTCTATTCCCACCCCCTAGGCACAGAGTTGCCTCAGTCCTAGCCCCCCTTTTTGCCATAGGTTGATCTGGTGAACTCAAGTCCCAGTAAGCAGCTCTAAGACCCTTTGATTCAGGAGTGTGCAGACAGAAGGACCCGGGCACACAGGCCGTCCCTCTTCTAGGGAGCACTGGGTAAGTTCCACCTTTGTGGCCACATTCAGCTGCATTTCATGATCCTGGTCACTGAAAAAATTAACTGGGGAGCTCAAGTCCGAAAGATGCTTGGACAAGATGGCCAGGCAGTACTTAGGGGAAAGACTCTATAATTTTTATTGGTTATGGTTATACATATATATGTATGTGTATATATGTGATAAACATATGTATATAATATATACATATATTATACACACATATATGTTATATATATATATATATATATATATATATGTATGGTTATGATTATATATGTGTGTGTATATGTATATACATATATATACAAACTGTTTATGGTTATTGGATCTTATGGTTATGCCTCTAGAAAGGAGACTTACAAAATCCCAGAGTTGAGAAAGATCTCAGAGGTCACCAGCCCACCCAGTAGGTAAACAAAAATTTCATTCCAAAATCCCTAACAAGGGATCATTCTGAATTTGGGTATTGCATTGTTATCGAACTGAACTGAATTGAGTTGTAAGCCGTTCCCTAGGCCTGGGATATCTTCCTGTCTCGCCTCTGCTACAGTAGAATTATTCAGTTACTTCTGGGCAAAGCCCAGACACCATCTTCTCCCTCAAGTGTTGCCCAATGCCCTTAGCTGTTAGTGACAAAAAGCAGCCAGACAGAGTGGACACAGTACTGAGACTGAAATAAGAAAGAGTGACAATCTGCCCTCAGATCCTCACTAGTTGTGTGACTTTGGGCAGGTCACTTAAAAAAAAATCTCTCCCTGCTTCAGTTTTCTCAACTGTAAAACGGGGATAATGACAACATCTGCCTCTCAGGGTTATTGTGAAGATGAAATAAGAAAATGTTTATAAAGTAGTAAGATAGGCACAACGCCTGGCACATAGTAGGTGCTTAACAAATGCTTGTTCCTTTCCTTTGTATAGAGTTTATAGCTACTTACATTTGCTTTTCCTAATAGAATGTAATCTCCTTGAGGACAGGGATTGTTTCACTCTTGCCTTTCTTTCTCTAGCACCTAACATGATGCTTGGCATGTAGAAGGCTTAATTTCTTACTGACCAATTGAGGCAACTTGTTAGGATGCTGTGCTATGTTGGGATTTCTTCCCTCATTAGGAAATTGCTCTACAAACCCATATTTGCTACTTTGCCGTATCCTAACCCCCTCTTCCCTGCCCCCTCCCCCCCCCCATGTTGCTCTGGCCTCTGGAACTGAACAGAACAAGTCTACTCTCTCTCTTCCCCAGGACAGCGTGCCTGATATTTGAAGGCAGCTCTCATGTCTTCCCTTATTTTCTCCAGACCAGACACCTCCAGTTTATTTGTGGGGGTCCTCATAAGGCATCATGGTGATGCCCTTCATCAGAATGGTTGCCTCTGTCTGGTGGTGGCCCTCCACTGTATCATTGTCTTCCCTAAAATGTGGTACCCAGAACTAAGACCGATATCCTAAGTACTTGCTGACCTGGACAGAAGAAGACAGAGCTATTATCTCCCTGTTCTGCGGATCTAGACTTCTCAGAACAGCCCCAAGCCACATCAGCTGCGTGTCACACTGATGGCTCATCTGTGAGCAAGGTGTTTCTTAGCTTCCTTAGTGGAGGCTCTGGCTGCATTTTTTGGCCCACCTGCACCTTCTCCCACTCCCCTCAGCCCCTCCAGCTCCTGTGTTTATAGTTATAAGGTAGGATCCTGAAAGCAATATCCAAGTCCAGGTCAATAGTCTGTGGTATGTGTGAGGGAAGCAGAGAATAAGCATGTATTAAACATCTACTACATGCCAGGTACTATGCCAAGCCCTTTGCAAACATTTTCTCATTTTACCCTCACAACAACCTTGGGAAGTAGATTATTATCCCACTTTATAGTTGAGAAAACTGAGACAGACAGAGGTTAAATGACTTGCCCAGGGTCACACTAAATGCCTAAATCTGGATTTGAACTCGAGTCTTGCTGATTCCAGGGCCAATGCTCTTGCTCGCTGAGCTATCCAGATGCGGGGTAGATGTGAAAGTGAGGCTCAGGAGGACAGAGCCCTGGTCTCTAATGTCTCTGTCACTCCCTTGCTGTGATGAGCAGGGAGGCTGAGAAGAGAAAGGTAGTAGTTCTCTTCCATCTGTGAGGCAGAGGATTTGACCCTCTCCTCCAGGGGCAAAGCCTTGGAGTCAGGAAGATCAGCGTTCAGGGCCCTGTTTCCGACCCTCCTGGCTACGTCAGTCAGTCAGTCAGCGTATGGTAGTAAAACCTTTACCACGTGTCAAGCACAATGCTACTGGCTGGACATTCAGAGAAAATCACTGCCTTCAGAGGGCGGACACTCTACAGGGGAGAGCCGTGTGCCCAAGGCACTCACTTAACATCTGGGTGTTTCCCAAGTAGCTTCAGATCTTCATCATGGAAGGTGTTTCCAGAAGGGGAATTTCCTTCAGGAATGAAATCGCAGGTCTAGGTTCACTTCCGCTTCCCCTGGGGAAAAAAAAGTGTTAAAACGAGCTTTTGGTGGCCTTAGAGTTATGACTAAATATTTTATAAGACCTGAGAATCACAGACAGTTAGAGGTAGAGTATTCATTGCAACATAGGATGCTAGAGCCTAGAGACCGTTAGAGCTGGGAGGGGCCTTAGAACAGGGAGTGTCAGAGCTGGGAGGGGCCTTAGAACAGGGACTGTCAGAGCTGGAGGGGCCTTAGAACAGGGGATGTCAGAGCTGGGAGGGGCCTTAGAACAGGGAGTGTCAGAGGTGGGAGGGGCCTTAAAACAGGGGATGTCAGAGCTGGAGGGGCCTTAGAACAGGGGATGTCAGAGCTGGGAGGGGCCTTAGAACAGGGATGTCAGAGCTGGGAGGGGCCTTAGAAAAGGGGATGTCAGAGCTGGGAGGGGCCTTAGAACAGGGGATGTCAGAGCTGGGAGGGGCTTTAGAGCAGGGCGTGTCAGAGCTGGAGGGGCCTTATATGATAAAATGTTAGGACACAGAAACATGTGTCAGCGCTGTATGTGTTACGCATAATCACTTCCAACCCCTCACCTCTGTGACCTTGGACAAGTTACTTGTCCTTCTTGGCCTCAGTTGCTTTCATCTAGAAAATGGGGGGGTTAGGCTGGCTGAGTCCCTAGATTCCTTCCCATTCTAGATCAATGGTGCTCCATGTCAGATGAAGAAATGGAAGCCCAGGATGGGGAATGAGCCTGAACAAAAGCCCCAAAGCAATTAGTGATGGAGCCAAGCCTGACCCTGGGTCTTCTGGCCCCCTCCCCCTTCTTATTCTGCATCTTCTGCCCACGTGGCCCACGCTCCTGAACCGGCTGTGCCTTTGTCTCCACAGCTCTCCTCCCGCTTCGGCATTCTTTGGCATTTGTTTGTCTCAAGAATATCCTTCAAATCCTCAGCCCAGGACGCTTCATGTTTACCACTCAGGGGCCTGAGCATCATTCCATTCTTGACAATAGCTTGATAATTACCTGCATTTTTTTTATAGCCCTGGTATTATTTATTGGGTAAATATGTCATTAGGTAGTGTTTTAATAATAGATTACACATCAGATAAGTGGGTATTACCATCACGTGGAAACAGCCAGGCATGTGCGGAGGGATGCAGTCCTAAAAAAGAAAACTCAGCTCCAGGTGATCTGCAAACAGCTGGCGGAGAAACCTGGGAGTCTCCATCTCTGGATGGCATATTCTGAATGACTTCTACCCAGCTACCGCCCAAGGCTCTCTGCTTGTCTGAGTAATGTTGGGCAAGGTGAGGCCAGATTTGGGCCCTGGTGCCTCCTGATTGGTTAGGAATGATGTCAGGTTTTTTAATTGCCTACATCCATAATATTGACTTAGAAAGGAAAAAAAAAAGCAGGAGAGGGCTATGTCTGGGCAATACAGATATCTGTACTCAGATTTTATAAAAAAGGAAAGAACATTTTTGAATACAGTATAGTAGATAAAATGTTGCACTTGGAATCAGGGAAATCTGAGTGCAGATTCTGTCTCATTCCTTCACCTCCTTGGGTTCTTTTCTTATTCAGGAAAAAAAAGTGAGGCGATTGACCTCTGAGGTCCTTCCAGCTCTACTTCTGTAATACCATGATCCTTATCTGCCCAGACAACTCCCTGACGCTGTATGCCAAGTGTTTTCCTTCATCCCAATAACCCAAAGATACTGGAGAGAAAGCCTTTTCTGAGATCCTGAGACATTCTACCCAGTTGCAAAGACAGCTTTGTTTTAAAAAGGAAATTCAAATAAACCAAGATTTATGAGGTCCTCAGTCAGGAGGGGATGGGTCAATGCTGGGGAAATAAAGACAAAAATCCCAACAGCTCCTGTCCTCAAGATATTTATGTTCTGTTGGCTACATGAGGACTTATATTGGTTCTGCTTGGCCCCAGAGGTCAGAAGTAGGAGTAATGGGTGGAAATTGAGGCATCTTTAGGCTTGAAGTCAGGAGAAAGTTCTGTGTGACTAGAGGTATCCCAAAATAAAGGCTATCTTGGGAGGTAATGAGCTTTTCCTCAATGAAGGTCTTTGGAGAAAGGTTGGATGGTTGCTGGTCAAGTAAGTTGTTAATGAATTCTTGTTTGTGCATGGTTCCTGAGGTCCATTACAATTCTGCGATCCGGTGTGGTTCTGTAACCGGGAGTTTGCCATCTCTCAAGGCAGCTCATTGTACTTTTAAAGTTACAATCTTTAGAAATAGTTGTCTTTCTGTGAACTAAAATACAGAGGTCCCTAGGAAGTCACCTAACCCAGAGTGGGCAGGTCCAAGGGGCAGAACTAGAGATGAAGGGAGGGTGTTTCATGTTTCAAAAAAGTGCAGTTTTGCTTAATGTAAGAATGGACTTCTTTGTAACTAGAATTGCCTTATAAAACCATAAGGTCCCTCTTAGGAGAAATGTGCAAGTGGAATCCGGGTAACTATGCCAAGGATGCTAGAGCAGGTATTAGAATCTGGGCCCAGATGATCTCCAAGGCTCACCCTAACTTGGAGATGATTCTATTCTCTGTGGGAAACATGTTTCCTGACAAAGTGTTTAAGGGGGCAGGATTGGAACACAAAGATGCATCACACAAGAACCCTGAGCTGGAAGAGTTCCTCGTCATCTCTAAGTGTGGATGAGCTCCCCATCATTGGAAGTGTTCAATCAATCAATCAATCAAGCAGCATTTATTAAGCACCTGCTATGTGCCAGGCATTCTTCAAGCTGAATCTGGAAGAGCCCCAGCTAGTGATGCTCCCAGTGCTTTTTAAACTGTAGGTCACCCCCTATGAGGTTGCGAAAAAATTGGCAACAGTAAAAGGTTTCTGAATGTGTGATCAAAAATGAATTAAAAATCAAACGTGTAATGAATCCCAGGTGTTTCTGGCAGCGCCTGCCCAAGCTGCACCCTGCAACTTCACTGCAGCGTTGGTTCTGAATGCAAACCATTCAGAACATTGTACTTTGCACTGGGCATTCCCTCAGGCCACTCAACGCCCAATAGCTCTCGGAAACATGAAAAGGGGTCGGGAGTGGAAAAACTTGAAGACGCCCTGACTAGAGGAGCGTCCCTGTAACCCACCTTGACCCACCTGATGGGTTCCACCCTCCTACCCTTCCACCTCCAGCTCTGGGAACAATAATTAAATCAACATTACTGTTCCTAGTAAAGATTGCCAAGCAATAAATGTCTGCACTCACCAGCCCTGTAACTTTCCAGACCAAAACATCCCTCCCTCCTCCCCACTCCCCTAAATATGTGGTCTTCTCCTATTTGAAGATAAGCTCCTTGATTTTTGTATTTGTATCCTTAGCATTTAGCTCAGTACCTGAAATGTTGTGTTAATGTTAATAACTATTTTTCAGTTGATGGATTGGCTAAATCAAT
The DNA here is from genome assembly GCF_003287225.1 of Phascolarctos cinereus. Taxonomy (NCBI): domain Eukaryota; kingdom Metazoa; phylum Chordata; class Mammalia; order Diprotodontia; family Phascolarctidae; genus Phascolarctos; species Phascolarctos cinereus. Next base: position 460,090,182 of record NW_027555958.1, read on the forward strand.
CATTCATTTAATCTCTCTAGGTCTCAACTTTCTTATCTGTGAAATGGGGAGACCAAAACTTGTATTCCCTACCTTAAAGGATTATACTGAAGATCAATTGAAATTGTAAGGTCTTTGATAGTAGGAACTGAGTTCCATCTATTTTTGTATCATACATACGCTTATTAAATAATATATGTAAAGGATCTCATAAATTCAGCTGTGAGACAGTTAAGAGGACATTGGATTTGAGTTCTGGGTATTTTTCCTCTATCTGACCATGAGTAATTCAACAACGTCTTGGAGTCTTGGTTCCTCATCTGTAAAATGGGAACAATAAAATCCACCCTACTTGCCTCACAGGGATGTAAGGAACACAACACTCCTCCTCCTTCTCCTCCTTCTCCTCCTCCTTCTCTTCCTTCTCTTCCTCCTCCTCCTTCTCCTCCTTCTCTTCTCCTCCTCCTCCTCCTCCTCCTCCTCCTCCTTCTCCTCCTCCTCCTCCTCCTCCTCCTCGAAGTAGAAACCAGTTGGAGCAGCAGTTGTGGAGAGCAATGAGTCCACAGGAGGAACAGAACCTCTGCTCACAGTGAGTAGGGGAAAAAAATCTATTCAGCTTTCCTTTATTTCTGTTTTCCTACCAAAGGAGAATAATCTCTGGACTAGAAAGGACAGAATGATGATGGCTGACCATGAGATGAAAACTAACACAAGTATGACGATGATATGCAATCTCCAAGCAGCTCTTGATAAATGTAGGTGTTGCTTTATTCAAAACAGTAATAATAATAGTCACATTTATATAATGTTTTAGGGTTTACTAAGTATTTTACAAATATTATAAGCAGAATGCAAGTTCTTTGAGGAGCATATGTCTTCTTCATGGGGTTGTTGAGAAGATCAAATGAGATAATATTAGGAAAGTGCTTGACATGTAGCTAGCACACAGTAGGCACTTAATAAATAATTGTTTCTTTCATTCTTTGAGGTCAAGGCTATTTCATTTTTGGCTTGGTATCCCAGCCTGCTAGCAAAGTGCCTGGGTATGAAGTCAGTGCTTAATCAATGCTCATTGATTGATGAATGGAATTGAATCTGTGACCAATGCTTGTCCTCTGTTGAAAAGAAGTAGCGTAGAAAGTCAAGGAGAGTATAGAATGAGGAGTTGGGAGGGCTTTGGGATGGGGGCAGGGGCTGCTCAGGAAGCAGGTGATGAATGACAGCTTCCTGACAGTTCAAACAGATAGATTTGAAAGGAAGCGGACTTTCCCCCTTCTGAAACTTAATAGAAAAACTTTGGTTCCAAATTGATGGCTCCCCTCCTGGACTTATTCTGAGGATACATTCAGCAGAGAGAGGCCCAGGGCTGGGGAACATTGTTTTATTTTAGTGAGCTTCCAAGGGAAAAACAATCTTTTGATTTATTTTCTCTTCATTTTACCCAGGCCTTTTTATTGCAAGAGCTGAGTGACATATTATTTGTGGCTGTCCATGAAGAAATATGAATTTTTAAAGTGGTGCATGAAACTTTCCAGAAAGCTCAATTTAGCTGCTGCAATTTGTTAATCAAACCCATTGGTGATTGACTGGCTCCCTACAGGACCCTTCAGAAAAGGAGGAAAAAAAAAGGAAGATTATGTTAGCACAGGCTAGGTCAGATGCTACATAAATGCAACAGAAGTAAGGCCTGTTTTGGGGGAGATATTAAAAAATATTAGACCTTCAAGGCACCTTAAAACAAAGATATTTAGAATAAATAATGTAGATCTGTGCCCCACAGGTCCTCATGTGGCATAACATCCCAGATTGAATATTCTGTGTTGGGTAACTAAATGTCCAAACTTTGGCTTAAGCCCCCATCAATACAATTTCTGTGCCACATTATACATGTGGCACATATATCTAAAAAGCAAAACATCTTTTAATTAAGAAACAATTGAAAGGTCAGTAACAGTGTAGTAGATTAGGTAATATGTATTCTACGTACCCAAACACAAAATGGATGCTATCTCCCATGTCTACAGGGGCGTGAGACTGAAATTCTCCCTTGATGTCTCTGCTTCCTTACAATATCAGGGACAGGGACAAGGTCACATGGTATTTGCATAATTGACACTTACTGAAATGGATTGGATTGAATTGGCCCCTAAGCTGCTTCCTAACACAGAAGCCCATCTTATAAATATTGATACTCTCTTGTTCCTGTTCTGTGCCTATGAATCATGGAGCACCACAATCTGTGATCTGAAGACCAAAGAAGAAAAATGGCTGCCAGGGGTGGGTTGTTTAGTATTATGGATTATTGCTGTCCCATGAGAAGCAGTAGACATAAACGAAGGGGGGAAGTGGCCCAATTACAAAGATGGACCCTGAAGGGCTGTGCTGAAACCTTCCAGCCAGGGGCAGGCAGTTAACCAGCACTTATTAAGCTCCTACTGGGCTAAGCTAAGCCAGTGAGTTGTAGTGGACAGAGCCAAGAGCTGGTTCAAGTCCTTGCTTTTATACTCACTAGCTGAGTAATTTTGGACAAATCACTTAACTTCTCAGCATTCCAAGCAACTCTCTTAGACTCTCAATAGCAGAGGAGGTGTCAATCCACACGGGCAAAAGGAGTTTCCCAACCAGGAGTTCCATACACATATGAAATTGCGAATCTATTTAAAAAAAGCTCTGGTACTTTGGGTTGACACTCTGTGGAAGATTTATGGTAGGGAATGGATAAGAATTACAGGGAATGAGAAGGAATGATTTTTGATCTGCCCTGGTGAAGGAAGTGTAGGCCAATGAGATTGTCATCATTAGACACAAAAAGATAGATAGGAGGAAACTCAAGAGAAGATGGTGACAAAAAATAAATATCGGAGAGGTTTTCCAGGAAGAAAAGCATCAAAGAAAGGTAGACAGGTCAAGAAGGATAAAGATTTTCAAAAAAAGTCTTCTGTTCTGGCAATTAAGAAATCGATGTGAACTTTGGAAAGAACAGCCGCATTAGAATGATAATGTTCAAGGTCAGACTTTGGCGATCTTAGAAGTGATTGCGAAAAGAGGAAATGGAAGCACTAAGCATCTGTGACTTTTTCAGGAAGTTTAACTGAGAAAGGAAAGAGAGATATAGGATGAAAGCTACTGGAGATAATAGGATCTAGCAATGGGTCTTCTGGATGTAGGAGACTTGGGTGCATTTGTAGGCAGCAAGCAGAGAACCAGTGGATAGGAAGAGACTGAAGATTAGCAAGAGAAAATGGGCAAGACAAGTGGAGATAAACCGCTGGAGAAGATGGAAAGGTGTGGGGTTAAGGGTCCATGTAGAAGGACTGGCCTTAGTGAGGTCAAAGACCACCTACCCCTCAGAGTCTGTGGAGAAGGAGGGATATCAGGAAGATGTGAAACCAACAGAAACAGACAAGAGGAGCTCACTGCTAGTGCAGCTCACTCTCTGGATCACTGGCTGGCTTGCCCTGCTAAGGATGACTTCACGGTGAATCCCACTCTCTGACTGGTGGGACCCTTCAATTCCCCTTCATGCTCTGGCCTTATTGACTACCATCAATCCCCCTCCTCCTCTCCATTTCCAGCTCCCATTTATGTTTTGTCTTCTATTAGAATGTAAGCTCCTTGAGTCAGAGAATACTCTCTGTCTTTGTTTCTGGCTGCCTGTCTGTCTCTCACATCTATGATCCTATGCCATTTTATCACACTAGGCCTAATTTCCTCCTCTGTAAAATTAGAGGTTGGGTGAGATTAGAGATTCTTTACCTTTTTTTGTGTCATGGATTCCTTTGACAGTCTAGCAAAGCCTATGGACCGCTTCTCAGAATAATACATACAAACATACATATATACGTCTATGTATGTGTATATATGTATATACATATACATATATATGTGTGTGTATGTGTATATATATATATATATATACATAATATATTTTGGCTAGGTAATGGGGTCAAGTGACTTGCCCAGAGTCACATAGCTAAATAAGTGTTGCGTGTCTGAGGCCGGATTTGAACTCAGGTCCTCCTGACTCCAGGGCAGGTGCTCTATCGACTGCGCCACCTAGCTGCCCCAGAGTGATATTTTTAAATGCTTAAAATGAAATACATAGAATTGCAAAAGAAACTAATTATATTGAAATCAGAAAGCAACATGTTAAAAACAAAACAAATAAATCCATGGATGCTGGGTTAAGAAGAGCTGGACAGGATGACTTCTAATATTCCATCCCTTTCTAGGTCTATGATCTTATGGTCCTGAGTTCTTCCATCATTCTGGGCCTCAGTATCCTTTGCTGTAAAATGAGGGGGTTGAACTCTGGAACACCTAAGTTCCTTTCCAGCACAAAATGTCTCATATGATGATCCTTTATAGAGACTTTGAGCAGGCGAGTTTGCCTCTGCGGGCGCATCTGTAGGTATAGCCATAGATGATGCCAGATATGCCAGGGACAAGACAAGCATTGTCAGCAAAGGGAAATGGTGTCCGGCACTGAAGCTTGGAAGGTGGTCCAAAGAGGCCAGGGAAGGGCTAAGTGTGGGGGGTGACACAGTCTATCTCCTTCTTCACTGACCTTTTCCCTGAGCCATGGGTGTCTAAATGGGTCACCACGTCTGCATCCCCAGCCCCCCAGGGAGGCCCAGAAGGCTGAGTCATAGGAGACCTGTGAAATGTCAAAGTTGAAATCAGTTCCTCTGGCTCCCCGAGCCTGAATGTGACCGAGGCCATTCCTGAGAGGCTTACTTATCACCACCAGAAAATGTTGGCAGGACATCAGGCATGACTCTAGTGGGGGTGGGGAGTAAGGAGTGAACTCATCAAAAATTTTTTTAAAAAGGCTGAAGAACTGTGGCTTCGCTCAGGTTTTCAAAGTGGGTTACCTAATTCAAGGGGTCCCATGGCCAGCTTTCCCCACTGAGCAAATTCAATTAGAACTCCAGATAAGGAAACAGCAATGATTTCCAGGTTGGTGCTTTAAAGAGCAGTGCCCACTAAACCCCTGAAGTAGCTTGGGCCTCTATTTTAAGGTTGATCCCCCAACCCAGGCCTTTTAGCTTTGAAAGGGATCAAAGAGGCCATCAAAAAGAGCCCTTTACGCAAACCAGTGACAATCAATCAATAGCCAATCAATACACACATCTCAAGCACCTACTTTGTGCCAGGCACTGTTCGAAACACTGGGCATACAAAAAGAAGCAAAAGATAACCTTTGCCTTCAAGAAGCTTACAATCTAATGGGGGTACCGACATCCTTGATGATTCCAACTGAAGACATGTACTGATGGGGAGCCCAGTCCCTCTGGGAATAGGTTATTTCAGTTTTGGACCACTGCAGTTGTTAAAATGTCTTTCCTTACATTCTTCCTTTTTGAATTTTCTTCCTACTTACTCCTTCTGTGGCCAAGAAAACCAATCTAATCCTTCTTCCATGGGACAGCCATCGGATGTTCTTGAAACTAGCCATCGTGTCTGTCCTAAGGAATCTCTTCTCCATGCTAAACATCCCCAGCCCTTTCAGTTGATCCCCACAGGGTATGATCTTGTATGATTTTGAGTCCCTTCACCACTGGTGCCATTCTCAAAAGGACATCCTCTACTGTGTCAAGGCTCCTTCTTAGACTGGGATACTGAGAACTGAACAAAACATTCTAGATTTGATCAGACCGAAAAGGTCCAATAGGATTTCCCCCTCCTTCAATCTGAGTACTGTGTTCTCTGTCTCTTAAGGCAGCTTCAGATCACAGGAAGATTTGGGGGGAGAGGTTTTTGGCTACCATATTACACTGCTGACTCATATTGACTTTGGATTCCAGTAAAACCTATAGATATATTTCACATAAATTGTTACCTAGTAACTCAAAAGTACTGATTTAATTTAATTGTAAAGGTCAAGTTTGAAAAAAAAAGTGGACCTGGATCTAAAAGGAACCTCAGAGGCCAATGTGCTAATTTTATAGATAGGGAAACTGAGGCCCAGGAAGGTTCAATGATTTCTCCAGTTGAGGTCACACAGATTCATATCTTCAGCATGATTTGACTCCAGGTGCTTTGACTTCTGAGACAGTATTTTCCTCCCCACTTTGAGGGTTTCTTTTGTACTATGCTGCTATGAATGAACTAGGGTTTTGTTCAGTTGTTTCAATTGTGTCTGACTTTCCTTGACCCCATTTGGGCTTTTCTTGGCAAAGGTATGGCAGTGCCATTTCCTTCTTCAGATGCTTTTATAGATAAGGAAACTGAGGCAAACATGGTTAAGTGATTTGTCCAGGGTCACATAGTTAGTAAGGTGTCAGGTCCAGCCCTCTATCCACTGCATCACTTAGTCAGAGGTGGGGAACCTGCCACCTCGAGGCTTTCTAGGTCCTTGGTTGTGGCCTTTTGACTTGAGTCCAAGTTTCACGAACAAATCCTTTTTTTTTTTTTGAGGCAATTGGGGTTGAGTGACTCACCCAGAGTCACACAGCTAGTAAGTGTCAAGTGTTTGGTCTGAGGCCTGATTTGAACTCAGGTCCTCCTGACTTCAGGGCCAGTGCTCTATCCACTGTGCCATCTAGCTGCCCAACAAACCCTTTTATTAAGGGGATTTGCCCTGTGAAGTTTGGATTCAGTCAAAGGGCCTCATTTGAGGAATTAGAGGGCCACATGTGGTCTTGAGGCTGAAGGCTCCCCATCCCTGAGCCCCTGAACCAGGGTTAATAGGAGTATAAACAGATACTTTTTGACCTTGGACAAATCACTCAAGTTCAGACCAAGATACTCCACCTTGTTGGTGAGGTGGGGTGGGCAGGGTATTGTGTTCAGTTCTGGTGACAAAGAAAAGACTTTGATTAGCAGACTGGAATGAGCAATCTGACGGGATGGTGAGAAAAGTCAAAATCAGAACCATCTACCAGCCAAAGGAAGTGAGGTGGCCTAATCAGAAGACAAGACTTGCAGGGGATATGATAGTTGTCTTCAAGTATAAGCAGAGCTGCTCAGCCCTTTGTCACGCCTTACTAGGGCTATTCCAATAGGATATCACTGGTGCCCAGATTCTAAGCTTTCCAATCCATCCATCACACATCCTTTAAAATGATCTTACTAACACGTATTTCAAAACATTGAGAAAGCATCCATTCCTCAAAACTCCAATGTACTGATAAAATATAAGCTGTTTAGCCTAGTACAGTGATGTTCAGACCTATTTACAACCTTATTTTACACTACTTCCCTCTATACTCTCTGTCCCAGCCAGATCGGAGGTCCCCCACCAGTCCCTGATCTATGCCTGCTCTCCCCTTTCTCTGTGCATTGGCCTGGGTCACCCTCCCTCCCCACCCCCAGTGCTTCAAAATATCTTCCCTCCTCACCTTTTCCTGTTGAAATCCTTCTCTGCCTTCAAAGCCAGTGTGAGGTTTCGTCTGCTCCTTGATTATCTCCAGCTAAAAGTGATCTTTCTTTCCTCAAATTTGTATAAGGCCATTTGTCTGGACTCTCTCTCCCCTCCCCCTCCTCATACATTGATACTGGAGTCAGTGGACCTGGGTTCAAATCCTACCTCCGAAACTGTGTAACCTTGGACAAGTCATTTTACCCTCACTAGGGGCTTCAGTTTCTTCATCTGTAAAATGAGGCAGCAGAATTAGATAGTTTCTAATGTTCCTTCTAGCCCTAATTTCCTTGAAATGTGAGAGCTGACATTCCCAGATGAATCTGTAGTTGCTGGGAGGAAGAGAACTACGTCTTATGCTTCAATATTATAAATATGATGATGTATAATGAAAATTGCCCAATATAAGGAGCTGTGACCATTTCCTCTATGGTGTTTAGCTTTCCTGGAATCCACTATCTGTGGAATATTCCAGACTCAGAGTTTCTAGCTTCCTAGACAATCAGGAAAGATTACACCCTGGCCTAGAAGATCTCCAGCCCTCATCTGCATCCCTGAGCAGCCACTTTGGAGGGTGGTGTGATGGTGGTGTGAGACCCTAGGCAAATGTCTCTGGGCTTCAATTTTCTACCTGTCTCCCAGGGTTGTTATCAGAATCAAAGGAAATAACACGTTAAGTGCTTAAAGCACTTCGATGCTAATTATTTTATACATGTAGGTAGTGGTAGTAGTAGTAGGAATAGCAGCAGCAGTAGTAGTGGTGGTGGTGGTGGTGTTTAAAAATCTATTTTGATAGATAGATTAGATACTAGTAGTAGTAGTAGTAGTAGTAGTAGTAGCAGTAACAGTAGTAGTGATCATAGTCATCATAGTAGTGGTAGTGGTAGCAATATTTAAAAATGTTTATTGGTTAATTGATTGATAGTAGCAGCAGCAGCAGAAGCAGCAATAGCAATAGTGGTTAGGAGTAGTAGTAAGTGTAGTGTGCCTGGCACATAGTAGGTACTTAATAAATGTTTGTTGATTAATTGATATAGCTAGTATTAGCAGTACTAGTGTTGGTGGTAGTGTCCCTGCTCTATCCCTTCTCTGCCATGGCTGTCCATACTTGGGGGTGTCAGTTGCTGTCCCTAGGTAGGTGAGTTCTGATTTTGTATCTTTATCTTGTTCCTTCATGCTTTCATTCTTGGGAGGTGTATCAAGTAAAGCCTCATGCTCTCTTGTATGTTCTGAAATCTACTAAATAAAAGCCCATTGCTGTCAATATCCATCTCTGACCAGTCTCATTCTTCTGCAACTCTCCCTTGACACATGAGGGCAGTCCCAATAGACACCTGGCAAAGGTGGGCTTGCTGATTTCTCTAGAGGAAGGATCACTTAATTGGCACCACTGAGCAACTGTTGATCATACTAAGTGAAGGGGCATAGAATCAGAAGGTGGCCAGTCAGCTGGAAATTGGATCCAGGGGTCCTGACTAATTTTCCGGGCCTCTCTCCATTACAGTACCCTGTGAATAGAGCACAAATACAATTATTTGTGATTCTTAAGTTCCCTAGGGCCATATCTCTTTTTTTCCCCCTACCTCATCATACCTGTAGTAATAGCTAGTGTTTACATAACACTTTAAAGTCCTTAAAACATCTTATTTGTAATATGTAGAATAATATATACTAAACGTTTCGCCAACTTTAAAGCGCTATTTGAATGTTAGCTCTTGATCCTCAAAACTTTGAGAAGTAGGTGCTAAAGTTATCCTCATTTTATAGATGAGGAAACTAAGGCTCCAAGAGGTTAAGTGAGTTGCCAAGGGTCACACAGCTAAAGAAAGTCTAGCACCCCAGATGCTATGCCTCCTAGCTGCCTAACTCAATATTTGATTCCTTCCCTCTGGGAAATCGCTAATCTTTGGGACAGCCTTAGTTCCTGGTCTCTGCCCAAAGCATGCTACAAACAAAAAGGCCAACATCTTTTCCCTAAGCTTCATTTGTTTTATCTTTAATACAAGGGATTTAGATGACATAGTCTTCTTTCACATAACACACACACACACACACACACACATGCTTTCATGTTATAAATAGCAATTGCCATCCTAGCTCTGACATTCAGTATTTGGGTGACCATGGATATGTCATCTTACTTTTCAGGGTATTGATTTCCTTAGCTCCAAAATGAAAGGGTTGGAGTAGGTCATGGTCAAGGTCCCACTTATTTGACATCCATTGATCTATGCTGGTGTCTGAGGGGAAGGGGGGTGGTGGTCCTGTTTGTTTCTCTCAGTGTTATTGGGTAATAAGTCAAGTTCAGAGACTAAGTTAACTCCTGCTCCACACAGAAAATCCATCATGGGGCATCTAGGCTTTGGACGAGATCCCAGAAGATATATAATTTCTTAAATCATCCCGGGGGGTGGGAAGGGACTCTAGGGGACAGGACAATGGCCGTGGGAAGGAAGGCTGAGGAGCCAGAAGGAAAGGGAGCTTCAGAGAGCTGTTGAAGGAGAGAAGGAGAATGGGAGAAGGTAATCTTTGACATCTCTGACCTTGTGGGTCTGGAAGTAATTTAAACTCAAAGGGGATCTGGAGCATAAAATTCCAACACACAAGTCCCGGGACTTTTTGTACTATCTAAGAAGGGCCTGTACCTTTGCTTTTCTCCAACACTGAGTCTATATTGGGGAGTTAAGCTTCCTGAAGGCCCCACGAGGTTCCTTCCATCTCAGATTAATGCAGGCTATCCAAGAATGTGGGTGGCAGCTGAGGAGAACTGATCCATAGCAATTCAGCAGCCTGTGGGCTCCAAAACAGTCTGTGAGGCCACCCTTCTGGGCTCTCCCTCAGTAAATGAAGGACCTCAAACTTCTTGCTTCTGAGGTCAACACAGGTTTCCATTGCCAAGAGATATCACCTGGTTCTTGAATTCCACATATCATCCCCAGATTACTGTGTAATCTTGGCAAGCCAGATGAGTTCTCTATTCTTCTATTCCTTTGGAGATTCTACCAGCTTTCCAGATGGTGACATGAAGTTGATTGGTGGTTGAAGCGGGAGAGACTGGAGACCATGCCATACAAAATATAGACTAGAAGAACTGGGGATTTTTCCCTGGAAGAAAAGAAAACTAATGGGGCATTAGAGACATCAGAAAGAAATGCCATACTTGGCAGGAAGGTCTGGGCTCAAATCTCATCCCTGGTACTTTTTAGCTGTGTGGCCCTAGGCAAGGCATTTAAATTCTCTCAGCCTCAGTTTTCTCATCTGTAAAAGGGGATAATAATAAGATCTATTTCATAGGGTTGTTGTAAGCATCAAATGAGATATCACATGCAAAGTGCTTTGCAAACCTTAAGGGACTGTATCAATGTGGACTATTATCACCATGGTGTGTGTTCAAATGCCTGAAAAACAGTTTCATACTCATTTTGGATCACTGAAAATTCTCCCTGCTCTCTGCATTTACTGAGAGGGAGAGAGACGCCCTCCCTGTCTTTTGTGTTGGGAGCTGACTCAGACACTTGCTGTGGCAAATCAAGCCTGGGGGGTTGGTCCCTGCAGAGTCATCATTGCTTCCCACCCTTTGAGCAACTGAACCTTTAGGAGCCACACAGACATTCTTCCCTGGCTTTGTTGACCCTTTTACCTTGTTATATCAACTTGTCTTACCCCATTCTCTCTTTTCCCTTGAATATCTCTTTTCCTCCTCCATTTCCACCTCTTTGAGTCTCCTTTTACTCCATGAGCCCAAGTCTTTATTCTGTTTTCCCTCCTTGGGTTGTTCAACATCTCCTCTTGCTCCCTCTTCCCCTCTTCTTGTCTTGCCATTCCTTCTTTTATCACTCCTTTCCTCCTACTCTGGTTCTCCCATTTTTCCCCTCCTCCTTTTCTTCTTCCTCCCATTTCTTTCCCTAAAATCTCTGATTTCCTTCAGATCAGGCCCTTCTCCTTCTCCTTGAGGTCTTTGCCATCTCCTTTTTCTTCTCAAGGCTTCTACTAAACTCGTTCTCTTCCTTCAATTCATGTCCTCTCCTCCTTTGACTCACATTCTCCTTCAGTTTTAACTTTTTTCTTCTTCCATTTTAGTCTTCTTTTTTAATCTGCTGCTCAAGTACTTCCCCATATCCCTTCCCCAAGCAGAATCTCTGTCATAAACAAGAGGGGCAAGATGGTTCTGCTTAGCCAGTGATGTTAGGATTAGAAACAATAGGGAGAGAAGAATATTTTGGCTTCAGTTAAGGAAAACCTTCAACTTTAGTCCTTTGAAAATGAGAAGAGTTACTTGGGGAGGCATTGAGCTCCCTTTCAATGTAAATCACGAAACAGACATTTCATTAGTATGTGTTGGAGATTTCGATTTAGCTTCCATTGAAGGATCCCTGAAATCCTGTCCAGGTCTGAGAACCTATAATGTCTGTACCTTGCTGGTATTTGGGGAGTGGAGGGATGGTCTATGCTAATTAAATTCATGTCAGTAAATATGTAGAATGGTTGATAGACAGCTGGTCTTAGGAGGTCTTGGGTTGAAGTCTTGCCTCTTAGAGACTGGCTGCACAATCCTGGGCATATTACTCAACCTCTTAGTGTCCCAGGTCATCCAGTAACTGCAGAGAAGTGGATGTACACTGGCAGAGAAATCCTCCTTACCAGGAGTTTCCTTCAACAAGAAATGCACAGAACACTAAACATATGTTAAGTGTAATCCTAGGCATGAATTCCACATACCTGGGACTCCACAGAAAGCTATGACATCCATATGCCTCCACCTCCCGCATCAGTGGATTTTCTCATATGCCAGAATGTCTCTCCAACAGTGAATGAGATCCTTCCCCACCACTCTGTCTTCTCCAAGTGAGAGGTGGCAGAAGGTTCACCAATTTTCCCTCAAAATGGAGCCCCAGCGGTGGCATCAATTTAGACCTGGAGCGGCCTCAGTGGGCATCCAGGCCAGCTGCCTCACTTGAGAGAGGAGGATCCTGACCCCACAGAAGACAGATTTACCCAAGATCTCACAGGTAGTAGACAACAGGTACAAAATGTAGTCCTTTACTCCAAGCCTGCCTCCTTCCCTCTGCAGCATTCCATCTCCTTGATGGTTCTTAGCCCTTCTCACACTCCCTCCAAAGTAAATATTCTGAGAAAGACCTTCTGTTTGGGTCCTGGGGCATCCCCCAAAGACAGTGCCCTCACCTATCCTGGTGCAGCTCCTGCTTGGCAGGAATGTGCTGGTTCTGAGGAAGGACTTGGCCTTGGCCCTGAGGCAGAGGCTAGCCTTGAATTCCAAGTCATGCAAAAAAAAAAATGATTCCAAGCCTTCCTGGTGTGGGGGTGGGGGAGAGGGAAGGAAAGGAGTGAGATCAGTCACCCAGCTATGATCCTTGATGCTGTTTTCTTTTTATATATCTCTTTTTTTAAATATAATTTTTTGGTTACATTTTAAGTTCTGAACTATCACCCTCACTCCCTCCCCACCCTACATTAGAGAGGGGAGGCAATTTTCAAAATGTTTTTATGCATCATTGGGAGCCACTTTCTTTTCTGCTGGAATACCCCCGTTGGTTGTGACTTCTGCCCAAGTAGGAAATAGATGCTGTCAGGATGTCACCCATCCCTAACACGACCCACTCTGGATAAGGGGAGAGAGGGAACAGAGAGGGACAAAGAGATAGAGAGACAGAGGAGAGAGAGAGAGAGAGAGAGAGAGAGAGAGAGAGAGAGAGAGAGAGAGAGAGAGGAAGAAGAGGAGGAAATAATTGGGAAAGATAAGAGTATAAAAAAGAATGAGAATGAAGAAGAGTTAGAGAATGAGAAAGGTGATCGAGAGAGAGAGAGAGTGAAAACATAAGGAAAAGAAAGAGAGAAAGGAAGAACTGGACATAAAGCCAGAAAAAGAAAATGAGTATGGAAGTGAGAAAGAAGATGAAATAGAAAAGTGAGAGGTGAGAAAGATGAGAGCTTGAAAAGTAAGCAGGAAATAATGCAAAAGGACAGAAAGAGAAGAGTGGGATAGAGAATGGAAAAGAGAGTGGAGAGGGAAAGAAGGAACCAAGAAAGGGAAAGAAGAAAGAGAAAGCTCAACTTGACAAGTCAAAGAAGGGGATATGTGCACAGAGAGCAGCTATTCTGAAAAAGGTCTTGGGGTTTTAGTGGACCACAGGCTCATAATGAGTTTAGTAGTGCAATGTGGTGGCCAGAAAAAACTCATCTTGTGTGACCCTGAGTGGGTGGGGTTGGGATGGGAGGACAAGGGAGTGACAGTGCCACTGTTCTCTACCCTTACTAGCAGTCATCAAGAGGACAGGCATCATCAGATGGAGGCACCAGGGTTGAAGAAGAACATTGATAAGCTAGACAGTGTCCAGAGGAAGAGAACTAGGATGGGGAAGGGCCCAGGAGTTTGTAGCCTGAGGAAGAATAGGCTCAGGCAACTACGTTCAAGGATTTGAAAAGATGTCATGGGGAGGTGGGGGCCATCTCCACTTGTCCTGATCTATCTATGTCTGGTCACTGGACCCAGGTAGCTCCAGAGGAGAGAGTGAGCCTGGTGACTTTGCACAGCCCGCCCTTACTTAAATCCAATCCACTTTCAAGTGATGGAATCATTTTCCTGACATCATGGTCCTCTTCAAGAATAAAGGCCAAACAACAACAATGGGGAGAAGGAACTGGACATGTTCTTTTTGGACCCAAAGTGCAGAAACAGGTGGGGACACAGGGAGAGAGAGACAGAGAGAAACAGAGAGACAGAGAAAGAGAGAGACAGAGACACAAAGAGACAGAGACAAAGACAAGAAAGAGACAGAGAGGAGAGAGAAAAAAAGAGACAGGAGAAATGAGGAGAGATACAGAGAGACAAAGAAACAGAAAGGATAGAATGACATACATAAGGAGACAGAGAGAAACAGAGGCAGAGACTTGCAGTCCTCAGCAGCCAAGATGTCTTCCTCCCCCCACCTCCTGACCCCTTTCTCCCATCCCTTTCCCCCTTCTTCTCCCTCTTCCCCTCCTTCCCTTCCTCCTCCCTCTCTGTCTTTGTCTCTCTCTGTGTCCCTTTCCTCTCACTCTGTCTGTCTTTGTTTCTTTCTGTCTGTTTCTCCATCTCTCTGCCTGTTTTTCATTTGCTGTGTTCCTCCCTCCCTCTCCCTCTCCTTCTCCCTCTCTCTCTCCCTCTCTCTCTCTCCCCTCCTCTCTCTCTCCCTCTCCCTCTGCATCTCTCTCTCTCTCTCTCTCTCTCTCTCTCTCTCTCTCTCTCTCTCTCTCTCTCTCTCTCTCTCTCTCTCCTTTACCCTCCTGGGGTCTTCCCCTTTCCTTTCTAGGAGCTGGCCAGCTCCCCCTGCTCTCCGCAGTTTCTGCAGAGCAGACAAGGGCCCCCAACTGCCTGTCTGTCTGGAAGAGCCAAGTGTAATGTAACCTTGTCCCTCCAAGGCTTCTGCTGCCTGGTCTACAATTTACACAGGCAGATTACGATGTGTCATGCTGTAGGGGGAGGGGTACAGGGGAGCGGGAGGGGGTCAGTGGGGTCATGCACATACAGGAACAGGCTTAGCCCTTTTCCCTCTCTTTTGGAGTTGGAGGGGAAGTCACCGTTGTCGGGGCTCCCTTAAATCTCCGCTTTTGACTAGCACCTCCTTCCCAGCAGAAGGTCAAGGCCAATTACTCTGCAGCCCCTGGGGAATCTCCTTGTGAAAAGGGAGCCCTCTCGCTCCATGTCTGGAAAAGTCTTCTTTTCAACCGAGCCAGCACATTCTATTGCCATAAACTGGGAATCTATTTGTCAGCAGCCTGGGCAAAGGCAAGTCTCCTGACTCAGGGGCTATGACAGCCTGTGCCTTGGGTGGGTGGGGGGAACTTTTCTTCCCAACCTGAACTTTTTAATTGGCTTTCCTGACTAGACTGTCTGGAGAGTCCCTAATTTCCCAGGCTACATATGTACTTATTTTCCCCCAAACTTTTTCTTTTAAAGCTTAGGGGAGGGCTTCCACCAAGACTCAAATCATAGTCAAAATATTTTGGAGCTGGAAGGGTCCTTAGGAATCATGTGATCACAGAAGTTTAGGGCTAGAAGGAATCTTGTAACCTAGAATGTCAGAGAGGGTAAGGACTTCCAAACTTGGAATATTGGAGCTGGATGGATATTTTGAAATCATAGGATCATAGAAGGAACTTAGTAATATAAAATGTCAGAACCAAAAAAGATCCCAGCACATATAATGTTAGAATACAAAATATTTATGCTAGAAGAGACCTTAGTCCAAGGACTGCTAGAAAGTAAGGCACAGAGGATGTCAGACTGGAGAGGATGTTAGAATATGTACTTTGGCACTGGTGTAGAGCTTAGAAAGGGAATTAGAATGTAGAATATTAGGGTAATCATAGAATATTAGAGATAGAAGGTGCTTTCAAACATGAACACAGAACATAGAATGTTGAAACAGAATTAGATTCCTCATGGGAAGTGAATTTGGTCAGAGGTTTGTTGGGCCTTGAAGGACTCTGTCCCAGGGAAGAAGATCTGACTTATGCTCCACCCTAAAAATCTGCCATTATTGTTTTTTTTCCTCTTGGTCTCCTCCCTCTGCGACCCCACTGTGAGTCAAGAAAACCATGTCTGTTGTTCAGAGATTCAGAAGAGGGAAAAGACATTTCAAGGCCATCCTTTCATCGAAGATCAGGAGTCTCTTTGGCTGCTTTCTCAACTATTTTAAAGAAAGGATGTTGACAGGAAGATTTAAAGCTTCATCAGAGAAGGGGAAATTTGGCCATCCACCATCATAATTAGCTTTCAATGGTTTCTCATGTTTAGAAACCCTTTCCAACCCTCTTCTCATTCATTTCCTGCTCTTCCCTCTCCCATACTCCATTCAGAACCCTGCTCACTCAGTTGGAAAGCAGTAATCTCCAATGTACTGTATTTCTGGCATAATACCCCTGTTAATGTTGAATTATCCTTGTAAAACCTGGATGGCTTTAAGAAGTAATGACCTTCCTATTGCTGGATATCCTAAAGCAGAGCCAGAATGACCCCCTGTGAGGGATGTTCAAAATTCCTAATTCATTTGAGAGGATGAGGAGGATGACAGTGATGATGATAGATAAGCAGAAAAATGGGAAGATAGTAGATAACATTTGCATTATACTTTAAATTTCCCAAGTGTGTGTGTGTGTGTGTGTGTGTGTGTGTGTGTGTGTGTATTTTACTATGTTTACACTATGCTAAATTCTGTGGGTACAAAGAAAGGTAAAACAATTATTTTCCAGGGTCACACAGTAACTATCATAAGCAAGATTTGAATTCAGCTCTTACTGACTCTAAGTACAGCACTATATCTCCCTGGCTGAGAGTGGTCTTAAGAAATCATTTTACAGATGAGGAAACTGAAGTCTGGAAGAGAAATGATTTGCCCAAGCAAGTTAGTGACAGAGTAAGGTTATTATGGAAAGGCTTCTGACTTTCATCAGGAATTGCTCGAGTTCAGGGGTTTTTGACCTTTTTAATGTCCTAGATGCATTTTGGTGATTTCAAGAGGCTGCTTCTTGGAATAATATTTTTTAATGCTCTGAAATAACTGAGGAAATAAAGGTTTGAGCTTCTGATCATATTGTTTTATTAAACAATGCATACCAAATTGCATAACAAATTAGGACCAGGCCTTCTCAGCTTGGTACTGGACTCCAAATACAAGGGAAGACAGATTTTTACGTATTAAAAGAAAAAAAAATTGACAGGATAAACCAAGATATAGGATAATGTAATCTGATTTCTAATTAAAGGAAAGATGAGAGACTTTCCAAATTGGGGGGAAGACAGTGAACAGGTGCACCTCCCTGAAATAGAAAAAGAGATGTCCTACTCCCCATCAAGTATTCAATTCTGTATTAAATCAAAGGAGCAAGGAAATGGTAATTGATTGACCAATACAGTGCCACTTTTCAGGTAAGTTGTTTCATAGTTATTGCTTAAAATGTTTAATTGTGAGAATACACCTTGCATCAATCTTTGGACTACCTGAGTTTCTGGTCAGCATAATCTAGGTTCTTGGTTAAGGATCTCTAAGCAGCAGGTAGAGGTGGTCTAGCTCCTTAGCCAACGCAGGGCTAAGTTCAAACAATGCAATAAAGTTTTCTCACAATTCTCGTAATTGAATAAAGTTTTCTCACAAGACAGAAATTGGAATAAACCCACCATTGAATAGAAATAGAACTAGCTAGACCTAGAATTGAGTAAAAAGATGGAGTCAGTGTGGTTCACTTAATTCCTACAATTCTCACAATGCATAAAATAAAATTCGTAGGATTACAAAGGAAACCAATTATGCCAGAACACAGTAATCCAGACATTTTAAAAAAGATGCAAGCTTACACACTCCACTCTTTTCCATTTCTAAGATTCTTATTCTATGATTTGAGTAAATGAATTCCTAATGGAAGCATTTCAGGCATATTGACTGGAAGGGGAAGGAGTTTTGGTTTGGTTTGATTTTGCTCCATAGTCGAAACAAAGCCTTTCCAGGTCATGAGGTCACTGAGGTAAGAGCTTGATCTGTAAAACTTCATATAAACTTCATGTCATAATCTGGACAATAGACATTCTCCATTCACTTCATTCATCTGGAGTGCTTGATTGGACCATACTCTTCAGTGGTCATAAATCTCTCTCAGGACAATGTAATCTGTGAATTGGAGCATCAGGAGAATTCACAGTATCCATAGGAAGTCTCTCTTCCATTTGAACTCGGTGCTAGATCTTTGGGATCATATACACTTCTTAGGATCTTAGAGAAAGTGACTTGTCCAAGTTGTCCTCCACGAAAGTGGAAAACATGTTTTAGGAGCATTTTTATGTCCAAAAGGGAGACCAGAAATACCTACTGCCATTGAGGGGAGCCATGGACTTTTTTTCCCAACCAATCCTAATTGTCCAACTACCAACTTTCTACCAGACACAGGCCACCCACTGATAGCTGAATGTTGATCTCTTCCTCTGCTAGAGATACACAAAAGTCTCAGTCTACTAATCCCTAACCTCACTTGCCTCTTGGTAAACAACTAATCATCTGTCTTGCTATTACTCACCAAGATCCTCTGGGCCTTGCCATCTGCTCTGCTACTTTCTGTGCTAAAGAGCATCCTGGTTGCTCTCTCTGCCATGAACTAAATATGAATCTGAAGTCTACTTTATGTGTTCTGTCCCCCAGTCTGAGAATGTGAGCTTCTTAGGAGCAGGGAAGGGCTTAATGCTCTATTTTCATCTCTAGCACTTAGCACAATGCTTGACATAGAGTAAACACCTAATAAATGCTTTTCTATTCCATTCAATATTAATGGCAAAAGGATCATTGATCAAGGGCATCTCTGTTGATATAGTTTTCAAGGAATCTTGCAGAATTTTGGTGCATTCATGGGAGATACTTTGTTAAAAGAGAGAAGGTAAGGAAATAGTTAGTTTTGCCAAAAAAAAGTCATAGTCAAATAATAAACACAATGAGATCTTATGTTTACTATATCTATCATTTGATTGTGCAATGGTAAAGATGCAGTCTACTGTGGCAGCCTACTTGTTCCCTCCTACCATCCATTAAGGCTGTTCTTAATGCACAAGTTGATTATTCTTGTAAATTTTTATGTCAATAAAAAAAAGTAGGAATCTGGGTTAATAGTTGCTGATATTCTCTCAGTCGTAATTGTTTGGGTTAATGTTAAATACTTTTTGAATACACACTTGATATCTTCCTCTCCTTTAGATACCTCTGGAACCTATGTCTTGGTGCCACCACAGTTGTATCATCTTTAGAACAGATCTCTTTTGCATACACTTAGTTTAAGACACTTGATTTTCCTGTCTTTGTTTCTTTCATACCATTTCTACTTTCTTTTTTTTTCTTTTTTTCCCCCTACTTTCTTAATAAGCAATTCTAGGCCATCTGTGGTAGGCTCCAGGTTTGATAATTATCAAGTGCATAATGGTGAAGAAACTGTTATAAGATCCTTGGCAGATCTTTTCCATTTTTCTTCTGATTGTTGTCATCTTTTGATTTTCAACCTTAAATTCTATCAGGAGGACATCTAAGTTGAGTATCACACTGTTTTATTTAAATTGACTTTATCCTCTGCTGCTTCTCTTTGTTTTATGAAGGGATGTTGTTCATAATCTTCCACCATTTGTTGACATACAATTTTTACAAATGAGGTGATTTTCTAAGATGATGTTGCCCTTGGCTACCTCTTGTCTCTACTTGATAAATAGCTCCAACCCTTGTTGACTGAAGGATTTTTACTCCCTTGTCTCTTTGTCATGGCAACGCATCAGTTAAACTTCTGTATGAAATTATTGTCATCTGTATCTATATTCTTTCTTCCATCCACATCCCATTTTCAATGTAAAAAAAGCTCATTTAATTGCATGAATTTTTTCATTCTTTTTCTTTTTTCTAGCTTTGTGCTAATTATGCTCTCTTGTTCTAATAAGTGGGTGGTCTGATTCAGCAATGACTCCCACATCAGTAATGAGTCGTTTCCTGTCTGTTAAAATATAATCAATTTTATTTTTAATGATTTGGTGTTTTCGATGTCCATCCTTTTCATACTCTTTTCTCTAAGACAATATTCATGATTTATAGGCATAAGGTTTCTTTGTGGTCTATAAGTATTTGTCTTCTCTTATTCCTGATCCAGTTTTCTGATATTTCTTACCATCTTTATGCACAAATCTGCTTTGAAGTTGCTGATATCAAAATCCATGTTAATTTTAATTGGAGTTGGGTCTTGCTAAGTTTTTTTTGTAGAATTTCTCTGCCTTTCATCCTTCACAATAGATGTTGACATCTAAACTTCAACTGTTTTCATGCTGCTCTTTTTGCAAATGCTTATCGTGAACATGATAATTGTAGATCAAATTTCCCATAAAATGATGTTTCTTATTGTCTTTGGGCACATAACGAAATCACACTGTCCATTTCTTTTATTTTTCTTTTCAAGGAGAACTTGTGGGTAATTCTCTAACTTAGTTCAGATTTCATTGTTACTTCTGGTTTTCTTTACAGCAAGATTGTCAAGACTGATATGGTTTTGTTCCTTTCCCGGTGTGTATACATTTTGACCATTGCACAAGTAATGTGCCAACAGCTAAGTTATCCTTCACAGATGGCCTAAAAATGGATTCTTAGAGTCCTCTGTGACCCATTCTGCCACTGTACCCTGCCACTGCAGAAGTGGAAATGAGATGTAAGAGACTAGGGGGCATTTTGTTTTTATCTTTGTTTCAGGGGCTGTGATGGCCAAAGAATTCATTGCCTCAAGGGCAGCCTCATGGAGATGAGCTTCTCTGTATTTAGCTGGGTTAGTCCTTTGAAAGTGGATGCTGATTATTGCTGAGAATACACTTAAGGATTCATGAACATAGTAGGACCTTCCAGGGCATGAGCTCCATTGTTACAGCTTTTGAGGACCTAGAGATGCCTCCAAGCCATGATGAAGCATCAAAAGAGAACTTTGCGGAGACTCAAACAAATATAACACTCATAACAAAAATAAATATAAGTGTAGGAGAGAGAATGTGAATGCTCTCCAGGAATCTTTCAGCTAAGAGAATCAAGGAAGATTTCTTGGAAAAGTTAGCATTTGATCCAGGCCTTGAAGGAATGGTAAAATTTCAACAGCAAATACTGGGGAAGGATATAAAAAGCATTGGAAATGACTTGAACCAAGTCACCAAGGTGAAGATATGAGGGATGTGTTTTGAAAGAATGATAAATAATCAAATCAAAAAATGACAACAAACATTTCCTATGTGCTAGCCATTATGCTAATCCTGGGGATACAAAGAAAGGAAAAAAAATTCTTGCCCTCAAGAGGCTCACATTTTAATGGGGTGACAACATATAAACATAGCAGTTCTTGAGGTATAAATGTCAGGTAATCTCAAAGGAAAAGCACTAGAAGCTGGGGGGAGGGGAAGACTGGGAAGGACTTCTTTTAGAAAGTGAGATCTGAGCTGAGTCTTAAAGCAAGCCAGGGGAACCAAGAGTCAGAGTTGAAAGGAGAACAGTCAAGGTGCAGGACACCATATAAATGTATGGGGTGTCTGTAAGAGGAGAAGTAAACAGGCTGGTTTAGCTGGATCACAGAGTTCACGGAGGGGAATACAGCAAAGGGAGATGGGAAAGATAGGAGAGGCTAGGTTTGGAAGGGCTTTAATGGCTAAGGAGAAGATTCTATATTTAATCCTGGAGCTAATAAGGCATCATTGGGAATTTTTTTTTTTGAGGAGGGAGGAGAGGGCATGTTGTTAGACATGTGCTTCAGGAAGATCGATTTGGGAACCAAGTGAAGGAGAGATTGGATTGGAAGATACTTGAGGCAGAAAGACTAGTAAGTCTTTATTGGTGATAAAGACTCTAGAGATTGGTCACTGTGGGAGAATAGGATGAACACAAAAGATGTGAATTTGAAAATGATAAGATCTGAGAACTGATTGGACAGATGGGGTGAGTGCTGTTGAGGAGTTAAGGATGACCCTGTTGCCTGTATAAGCCTCAAGCTCTCTCAGATCTTCCAAGAAAATGTTGGAATATTGGGAA
Source organism: Phascolarctos cinereus (assembly GCF_003287225.1). NCBI lineage: Eukaryota > Metazoa > Chordata > Mammalia > Diprotodontia > Phascolarctidae > Phascolarctos > Phascolarctos cinereus. The sequence continues at coordinate 460,112,094 of NW_027555958.1, forward strand.
GATTCATCTGGTCTAACTAGATGAATGTTTGTGTATGTATGTAGCCCAAAGTCTCAGCTTGGTGTTAAGGAAGTGGACTTCTTCAGGCTGGGGGCTGGGGGAAAGGATGGGGAAGAGGGGAGAGCAGAGGAGAGGACTCCCTGACAAGGTGCCTCCTGGATCCTAGCCCAGCTCAGCCCTCTGACTCAGCACATCGTCCTGTGACTGCAGGAAGGTCCCGGTTTCAGCAGCTGAGTCACATGAATAACTGGAATAGTTGTTTAGATCAAAATTAATTCCCAGAATCACTCCAAGCCAACCAGCGAGCACATGTTCTCTACCCTCATCCTTTTCCAGCTTAATGATTTAGCAGAAAGGACCACTTCTAGGATGGGACTGTGGAGGGAGTGGGCAGGAAAGGCACAGGCTAGTTCCTGATCCTTGCTGTCCTGCCTTCCCACCCCACCTCTATTAGGCTCCTTTGGTTCACTGCATATCTTTTTGTATTTATATTTGTATTTTTTCCTACACATCTTTTCCCCAGCACAATGGAATGTCATCTCTTGAGGGCACCTCAAAGGGCATTTTGCTTGTGTCTTTCTATTACCAACTCTTAGCAGCATAGTGTCTGCTGATTAATAAATGCCTACTGGATTGGATTGAATTAGAATGCATTGGAGTGCTGTGAGAAGAGCACTGGACTCAGAAACAAAAGACATCACGCAGTAGCAAAAGAGTGGATTTAGGGCTAGGGGAGCTGAATTCAAATTCTGGTTCTGCTACTTTCTCCTTATGTGTGTGACCTGTTACAGGCCACTTCTCTGAGTTTCTCAATTTCCTCTTTTGTCCAATGAGGGTATCGAGCTATATGCTCTCTCGGAGCCCTTGCAGTTTCAAATTTTATGACCCCATATATATCTTAGCTTTGTGTTCTATCATCTGTGTGACGTTGGCAAAATCACTTTCCTCCTTAAGCCTCAGTTTCTTTCTCTGTAAAGTGAGGGGTATTGTATTTAATAATCTCTCATGTTCTTTATTGTTTCAAATCATGTGATCCCATATGTTTGAGTTCAGCTACTTGGGATTTATGTTACCATAACCAACTTACTGTACCTCAGTTTATTTCTGTAAAAGGAGAACACTTGTACTACCAATTCCATAGGGTTATTGAAAGGAGAGCACTAGATAAAATAAACTAGTGAATGACCGCTGTAATTACTTTCTTATTTCAGAGAAAATTTGGGACTTACCTGGGCCATCAATGGGCAGTTAGGGTCAATCTTTCACAGCTGTTATGCCAGTTCAATTCACTTCAGCTCAAATCCATTGAATCTAATCCAATCCAAACCAACTCAATGAGCATTTTTGCTATAGTGTTAGGGGATGGAGAAACAAAGTCCCAAATGAAATTGACCTCTAGCTTCAAAGAGCTTGCATTCTATTGGAAGGATGTAGTATTTACATAGATTGTAAGTAAGGAGAAAAGAAACTGAGCAAAGAAGGAGGACCAGGGAGGGCTTCCCAGAGGAGGTAACACACTAACTGAGCCTTGAAAGAACCAGTACACGAAGAGGAGGAAATAAGGAGGGAGGGCTGGCTAGCTGGCCTCCAAGATCTCCTCCCTCTCTAGAGCAGATTCCTATGATTCATCCTCCAATCCTACCCCCTCCTTCAGATGTTGGCCAAGTAATCACATGTGGAGGGAGTTGGGAGTTTCTTTCTTAAAGTTCTTCACTTCCATACCTTGTCACTGTAGATAGTCTTTCCAATGGTACGAACAGCAGCCCATCTCCATTAAATTGGACTCCACAAGTATTTTTTGGCATCAAATATTTGCATGGCTTTAGAAAGTAGAGAAGGGGCAGCTGGTGGCATCATAGTGGATACAGTGCTGGGCCTGGAGTCAGGAAGACCCGAGTTCAAATCCAGCCTCAGATACTAGCTGTGTGACCCTCGGCAAGTCATTTAACCCTGTTTGCCTTAAGCCACTGGAGAAGGAAATGGCAAACCACTCTAGTGTCCCTGCCAAGAAAACCTATGAACAGTATGGTCCACAGGGTCAGGAAGGGTTGGACAAGACTGAATGTACAACGGCAAGTAGAAACTGGTTGTCATTTGAGCAACGAAGCACAGAAGAGATTATCTACCATCCTTATTTTTTCAAATGAGGGAACTTAGAGAAGAAAAGTAGCTTCCTTTGGGCTCTACATATCTTGGTTGGCAGAGCCAGGACATGGATCTGGGTATCTTGACTCTCTGCCTAGTGATCTTGTGACCACATCATGTGCTCTAAAATAATCATGATCATAACACACATTATGGTGACATAGTGAATTAAGTCAAGAAGATCTGGGTTCAATTCAAGTCCTATCTTTGAACCACCTGGCTGTATGACCCTGGGCAAGTCACTTAAACCTTCAATGCTCTGGCAGCTCTCTAAGGCCATTAATGTCAGTGCCAGGGCATTGGCAGGGGGTGTCTCCTCACCTGGGAATTTCTATACTTTCTAAAATCTTTCTTTTTTAAATTTATTTTTATTTATTTTTAGTTTTCAACATTCACTTCCACAAGATTTCGAGTTCCAAATTTTCTCCCCTTCTCATCCCTCTGCCTGCCCCAAGATGGCATGCATTCTGTATATCCTTTCCCCTAACCTGCCCTCCCTTCTATCTCACCCCCCCTTCTCTTATCCCCTTCCCCTTCTATTTCTTATCCCCTTCCCCTTATATCTTCTCATATCTTTCTATCAGGAGTTTTTAACCTGGGGTTCACAGGCCCTTTGGGGGTCCATGAACTTGGATGAGGAAAAATTATATCTTTATTTTCACTAACTTTTAACTGATTTTCAATTATGAATATAGGCAATAAACAGGAGTCTGAGCAGTCCACAGGCTTCCCCAGACTGTGAAAGGTGACCATGACATGGAGAAGGGTGAGAACTCCTGCTATAGCTCCTTGAGTTCCCTTTAGCTTGTGAGCTGGGCACTAGAGGTGTTATCTCCTTTTAAACGAAGGGTCTGTGACTTGCCCAGGGTCACAAAAGCCAGCCAGTGTCAGAGGCAGGATTTGAAGTAGGTCTTATACTCTGTCCCCATTGCCATGCCCACCTTGATAACTCAATGAGTCCACAGCTGTGAGATGCCCTGCCCTCCTAGGGGCAACTTCTGCTCCCTTGAACTACAGCAGGCTGTCAGGATGTGTGTTCTGGAGGAAGCTGGGAGCTTGATAAATAGCCTGGGCAGATAGCTTATAAGATGGGCCATGAGGGGAAGAGAAGCAGGGAGAGGAAAGGAGGGGCTAAACAGCCCAGGGCACTCTTGGAATCATACCAAGGGGTTAGCTTGTGGCATGAGACTCTAAGCCTCTACTGGTCACCTCCAAATCTGAAGGGCTAACTTTGGAAACTCTACTGAATCACCTGCCAGGAACTCAGCTGAAGCATGCCAAAAAGAGGAGGGCTTGGCTGTGCCTGAGGGGCCGGGACCTGTCCAAGGCCCAGAGGAATGACAGCTGACATTTTCATACCTTGGTCCGGTTTACAGAGAATATTCCTCATAAAATCCCCAAGAGCTAGGTATGGGAAGAGATCAGAAGACAGGTCTTGAGTTCCTGATTGTGACAACTCTTTGCTGGGCAACTGAGTCTCAGTTTCCTCATTATCCCAGTCTTTCTATAAAAGTTATGGGACTTAAAGGTGTGTGTGTATGTGTGTGTGTGTGTGTGTGTGTGTGTGTAGATATAGGGTTCATGTAATAGAGAAACCAGGAATGGACAATGTATTGGATTTTTAAAAATTATTAATCAACCTATTTTTAAAAATTGACAAATGCCTACTATGTGCCAGGCACTGTGCTAAGTGCTAGGGATACAATGATAGAAGAGAAATGGTTCCTGCCCTCAAGTAGATTACATTCTATCAGAGGAGAGAATGGATAGATCCAGTCAATCAGCACATTTATTTAGCCCTTCCTATATGCCAGACACTATTCTAAGTGCTGGACATACAAAGAAAAGCAAAAGCCAGTGCCTGCCCTCAAGCAGCTCCCTCTCTAGTGGAGAAGACAATATGCAAACAATGGTGTGCAGGCAAGATATATAGCAGGTAGGCAATAGGTAACCTCAGAAAGGAAGCAATGGCAGCTGGGGAAGGAGGCCACCGGGAAAGACCTGACGTAGGTATGATCTGAACTGAATCTTGAAGGAAGCCAGAGAAATGAAGAGGCAGGAAGGAGCAAAGAGGGAGTTCTCGGAGACACAGGGAGCTTTGTGTACCTATTTTGGGTTCGACTCATAGGACAGGAAGCTTTTAATGTTCCATGCAAAATACGTAGCAGGCAAGCTGGGGAATGGAGGTGGGGGAAAGATGACTATGTTGGCTACTTGGGACCCCAAGGAAGTTGGTATTGGGGCCATAGAATTAGAGGGAAAGAGGGTCAGTGATGGTTCTTTGAAAAAGCTTGTTGCTGGACTTGGAATGCTGAGATGCCCCTATTTTTGGTGGGACGGGGGGCCTCTAGAAGTCTTGCCAACATCCACAAATGTACCATCTCCATGTTCAAAAACTCTGAAATCTTCTTATGTGACCAGAAGGTCACCTCTACCTCTTCCCTTCTTCACCAAATCCTATTCTTTGTCCACATCATGACCTCTTCTCTTGAATCCTTAGCCCCCTTATTTCACCAATTACAGCCTGCCAAGCCTCAACCTTATTGTCTTCTCACCTCCACACATACTGCCAAATGAAGGTGGAGAAAACCACATACAAACGTTCTGACCGGGTCCATTACAAATTTATGTTACACAGCCAGGCCCTCACTGCTGCTAAGCAATCCTACCTACCATAACGCCCTTATCCATTCACTCTTCCATTCTCCACAGAAGCTCTTCTCATCCCTCTTCTAACTTCCCTTCCCTCACCCTCAGCTGAGATCTTTGCCTCATATTTTACAGAAAGATTTGAGGCCACTCACCATGAGCTCCATCTTCTGTCCTCTTCCTCATCTCCAATCACTCCCATGTCTTTTTCTACTCTCTCACCTTTCACCCTTGTCTCACATAATGAAGTGGTCTTACTCCTTACCAAGGCTAACCACCTACTTATTCAAATGATCTCATTCCATCCCATCTCCTCTCAGTCATCTCCACTCTTTCTCTTATCTTCATTCTCTCCCTGTCTCCTTGTTTCTTCCCTACTGCCTACAGGCATATCTATGTCTCCCCCATCCTGAAAAAAGCCCTCACTTGATCCTTTCACCCTGATAACTAACATCCTATGTCTCTTCTGCTCTTTGTAACCAAACTCCTTGAGAAGACCATCTACAATAGGTGCCTCCACTTTTCTCTCCTCTCACCCTTTTTTAACCCCTTACAATCCAGATTCCAACCCCATCATTCCACTAAAACTTTCCTTAGTTGTCAAATCCAATGATCTTTTATCAACCCTCTTTCTTCTTGACCTCTCTGTGGCCTTTGATACTGTTGACCACCATCTCTTCTTGATACTTTCTTCTCTCTGGGTTTATGAGACACCAGTTTCTCCTGGCTCTCCTCTTATCTATCTGTTTCTTTTGCTGGATCCAAATTCAGAACATACCTTCTAATTGTAGGTTCTGTCCTGGGTCCTTTTCTCCCTCTCTACTACTTCACTGTGTGGTCTCATCCGCTCCCTTGGATTTAATTACCACCTTTATGCTGATGACTCACAAATCTATCTGTCTTATCCTGAACTCTCTGCTAACTTCCAATCTCTCTCTCTCTCTCTCTCTCTCTCTCTCTCTCTCTCTCTCTCTCTCTCTCTCTCTCTCTCTCTCTCTCTCTCTCTCTCTCTCTCTCTCTCTCTCTCTCTCTCTCTCTCTCTCTCTCTCTCTTTCTCTCTCTCTTCTTTTTGGAGAGGTAATCCTGGGGGTTAAGTGACTTGCCCATTGTCACACAGTTAGTAAGGGTTAAGTGTCTGAGTCTGGATTTGAACTCAGGTCCTCCTGACTCCATTGCCAGTACTCCATCCACTGTGCCACCTAGCTGCCCTGCTAACTTCCAATCTCACAATGTCAGCTGCCTTTCAGACATTTTGAATTTGATGTCAGTAGACATTGTCGACTCAACATGTCTAAAAAGAAACTCATTATCTTCCCCCCTCAACCTTCCCCTTGTCCTATCTGGATGGTGGCAACACCATCCTCCCAGTCCCACAGGCTCCCACTGTCAAAGTCATCCTGGACCTTGACCCCTGACTCTCTTATTGCCCCCTCCTCACATATTTTAGCTGTTGCCATGGCCTGTTGATTTCATATCTGTGACACATCTCCAATACACACCTTTCTCTCCTCTGACATTGCTCCCACCCTGGTATAGACCCTCACCACCTCATGCCTAGATTATTGCAACAGCTTCTGGTGAATCTGCCTGTCTCAAGTCTCTCCCCATTCTGATTCATCCTCCATTCAGCCACCAAAGTGACTTCTCTAAAGTTCAGGGCTGACCGTGTCATCTCCTTGCTCACTAAACTCCAATGGCCCCCTATTGCCTCCAGGATTAAATACAAGAAGCCGTCCTTGACATTTGAAGCCCTTCATACCCTAGCCTCCTCCTGTCTTTCTAGTGCTTTTACATCTTGCTCCCCAACATGTGTACTCTTGGATCTGGTGACACTGGCCTCCTGGCTGGTTCACCAAAATCACCGCCCATCTCTGGCTCTGAGCATTTTCTTTGACTGTCCTTCATGCTTGGAAAACTTGCCACCATCTTTGCCTCTTGCCTTCCCTGGCTTCCTTTAAGTCCCAGCTAAAATTCCATCTTCCACAGGAAGCCGTTTCCAATCCCCCTTCAGTCTAGTGCCTCTGCTCTCGTAATTGTTTTCTAATCATGGTGTGCTTACTTACTGTCTCCTCCATGTAGACAGTGAGCTCTCTGAGAACAGAGATTGTCTTGTCTCTTCTCTTCTCTTCTCTTCTCTTCTCTTCTCTTCTCTTCTCTTCTCTTCTCTTCTCTTCTCTTCTCTTCTCTTCTCTTCTCTTCTCTTCTCTTCTCTTCTCTTCTCTCTCTTCTCTTCTCTTCTCTTCTCTTCTCTCCTCCTCTCCTCTCCTCCTCCCCTCCCCTCCCCTCCCTTCCTCCCTCCCCTCTCCTCTCCTCCCCTCTCTCCTCCTCCTCTCCTCCCTCCCCTCCCCTCCCCTCCCCTCTCCTCCCTCCCTCCCCTCCCCTCCCCTCCCCTCCCCTCTCCTCCCCTCCCCCCTCCCTCCCCTCCCCTCCCTCCCCTCCCTCCCCTCCCCTCTCCTCTCCTCCCCTCTCCTCCCCTCTCCTCCCTCTCCTCCTCCCTCCCTCCCCTCTCCTCTCCTCTCCTGCCCTCCCCTCCCTCTCCTCCCTCTTCTCCTCTTCTCTCTCTTCTATTTTCTTTTTTCTTTTCTCTTCTCTTCTTTTCTATCACCAATGCTTAGCACTGTGCCTAGCACATAGTAGGAGCTAAATAGTTACTCATTGACTATTACTGACTATATTGGAAGTCTAAGAAAAGGCTGAATGACCACTTACTTCATAGATTTAGAGCTATGAGACCTTAGATACCATCAAGTTCTGTCTCCTCCTTTTATGATCAGAAGGATGGGCACTGGTTTGCCTCCATCACACCCCACATCTAGTCTGAGGCAGGGTTCAAACCCAGATATTACTGACTAGGTAGTTGCTCATATATGCTGATAGAAATGTTAAGATGGAGTTTTCTTTTAGGTATAGGTGTGGATAGATGCTCTCTGGGGGCCCTTCCAAGTCATTAATTCTGTGATTTTTGTCAGTCCTGCTCAGTGCAGGTTTCCTGGGTCAAAATCCCCTTCCCCCTAACATAGCTGTTGAGGGTCATGGAAGTTATAGGAAGGGGATAGTCTCTGGTTTCAGCAAAGCTCATTGGTTTCCCATCTGTGGTGTCACAGCTAGGGAGTCACTGAGGTTTGGACAATGCAAAAGAACAGAGATTACAAATGTGAGATCTGGACATTTTCCAGGAAATGGTAGGATGAGAGCTTAATGGTGAGAGCAGGGCAGGGATCCAGAGCAGAGGCAGCTTGACAAGAGGCATGTTTTTAACTCTCTGAGAAAGTCATAGTTTTCTTGACTGTCACAATTATCTTTCAATTGGGGGATGATGGTACTCACACTAAAACATTATCAGCTGATGATTTTATAATGCTCAAAATTGGCCAAACACTTTATATATGTCATCTCATTCGGTCCTTAACATCCCTGGGAGGGAGATGCTAATATTTTACAGATGGGGAAACTGAAGCAAAAAGAGGTCAAGTGACTTATCCAGGTTCACACAGCTAATAAGTATATGCGGCAACATTTGAACTCCAGTCTTCCCAATCCCATGTCCTATGCCACCCAATACCTACCACTATTGGCCTTGTAGGTTTGTTGGGAAGAAAGGGCTGTGAGAATGTGAACTGTTTTTCATATCCCATCTCCCAGATGAGGAAATAGACACTCAGAAAGTATGAAGTCACTTGTCCAAGGTCCCACCAGTTGTTACATGTCAGGACTCCAACTTAACCCCGGGGTCATCAGGGACTTGGTGGCCGGGGCTCTTCCCAGTACATCACACCTTTCTTTTTCCTCTACTTTCATTAAAAGGTAATAGAAGGAAGAAGCTAGCTCCCCTATTTCTCTCTAGATAGGTAGGTAGGATCTTACAGGGAAGACCCAGCCTCCGCCTCCAAGGACTGCTCTCTTTTGGCAGCCAGATGGCCCAATATATAGAGCCCTAGACCCTGAAGACTTGAGCTCAAATTCAAAATCAAATAAATACTAGTGGTGTGACCCTGGTAAGTCACTTAATCCCAGACTGCCTCAGTTTCCTCAACTGCAAAATGATGATGATAATAACACTTATATCCCAGGGTTGTTGTGAGGATCAAATGACATACTAATTGTAAAGTACTTAGCACAGTACCTGGTACATAGTAGGTACTTAATACATGCTTTTTCCTTACAATTTTTTTCTTCCAGAAGGCTACATTGGTAGCAATTGCAGAGAAGCAGATTTCAACTCAATATAAGGAAGAACTTTCTCACATTTACAGCTGTCCAAAAACAAAGCTATTCATGCTACTTTGTCAAGGAGTGAGCTCCCCATTACTAGAAATGTTCAAATAATCAGTGATTTAGAGCTGGAAGAGACATTACAGTCCATCACATTCAGCTTTGATCCTACTTTAATAAATGAGGAATCTGATGTGGAGAGAGGTGAAATGATTTGCTTAGGATCATCCAGTTACTAAGCATCTCAGGCAGGGTTTGAATGTAGCCTCTCTAGTTCAAGTTCAGGGCCCTATTCATATGGCCTTTGGAGGCCAGATAACCATTGTCAGGGATGTGATGAAGGGGGTTAATGAACTGGTTGTGAGACTGTACTATATGACCTCTAATGCCATTGCCAAGACTTCGGCTCAAATATTCTACAACTCTATGTATGAATCACAGGATGAGTCATCGATCAATGTGCCTTACATTAGAAGGTACGTTATTCAGTTGAGTCATGCAAAACTGTTCTCTTCCCAAACCCTAAGAGCCACAAGGATGTCCATTATTGGAATCATGGACTCATAGATCCTGGAATTATCAGGGACCCCTAGAGGTCATGTGGACTAGCCTCCTATCTTCATATAGACGAGGAATTATTATCCCCATTTTACAAAAGAAGCAAATGAGGCCCAGAGGGGTTATATGGTGTGTGGCAATATCACAATTCTAGTTAGTAGAGAAGTGGGGGATACACTGAAATTAAAAAAAAAAGACTTGGAATCAGAAGGTCTGGGCTCCAGCTCTGTCTCTGCTGTTAATGAGCTTATAGGATTGCGGGGAAATTACTTCACTATATCTGAGTCTCAGTTACCTTCTCTGGAAAAATATGGATAAAAATAATTCCTGTGACTTGAGTCACAAAGAATCACATGAGACAATGGGTGCTATAGGAATATACTTTTTTTTTGTCCAGATCTAGCCTTGTTCTAGGGAATTCCCAGAATGGAAAACTCTTCCACTTTTACAGATTGGCAAATCACACACAGCTTATGGCCTTAGAGAACTGTCTGGGGTGCTAATACCCTCGGTAACTTCTAGGTGGTGCCATAGATAGAGCCTTAGACCTGGAATCAGAAAGACCTGAGTTCAAATCCTGTTTCAGATGTTTTCTAGCTGTGTGACTCTGGTCAAGTCGTTTGACCTCTGTCTGCCTCAGTTTCCTTAACAGTAAAAGGAGGAAAATAATAGCATTTAATTCTTAGGGTTGTTGTGAGGCTCCAAGGAGATACTATTTTTAAGTGGTTAGTGATTAAACTGTAGTTCTTAGAGATTCTCTCCTCATTTCCAAATTGGCTTTCTGTAGATCAGATATTTACTTATCCCCATGCATGTTCTAGCCCCACCTCTATAATGTGAGCTTGAAGGCAGGAATTGTTTTTATTTTTGTTTCTCCAGAATCCACTATATAGTTCCTTACACACAGTAGGCACTAGGTCAATGCTTCTTGGGTTGAGTTGAATTATTACAAAGTGCTATTCAAGGTTAAAAAAGGGCTTCTGCTCCAAGCCTAGAGGAAAAAATTCTGTTCCTGACACACAGCCCCCTCTACCTCTATTCAAGATCTTTAGAAGTGTGGAGGTCTGTTTAAGGTAATTGGAGTCCTGTCCAATGATAATTGTAGGATGCAGGAGGCTAGCTGCTCTGAGGAGACCCCAGAGTAATGACTCAACAAAGAGAAACTGAGGGGCACCAGGGCAAGTGGAATGGGAGTGAGGCAAGGAGAAGTAGCATCACAAGTACCTCATTTTAGTTGGAGAAAGGTGATAGAGGCCCTTGAACAGGGTAGAATCCTGGGGCACAACAGGGCTGGGGGGCAGAGCATATCAGGGGTATGGCTGTGGGAGGAGCCACCTGTTGGTAGCCTCCTAGTAGCCTAATTATCCATGCTAATGAGAAGCTGAACCCCGTTGCTTCTACTCTGTTGCAGGACTTTATGTACTATAAGTGCTTCCTAAAAGCTTCAGCCACTTGGGACAAAGCCCTGGCTGACACGTCTAAGTTGCAGTATGAGAAGTCCTATGATGTATCATTGTACCCCATCCTGCTTTTTGATAGCTACTATTATCAAGAAATTGTTGCCAAGCATCACTATTAGGGAAGCTAAGGCTGAAGGATCTTTAGAGCTCAGGAGTTCTGAGCTGCATTAGGGTTAAGGCCAACCAGGTATCCACTTAATTCTGGCATAAGTCCAGGAATGGGTCACAAACCATTTTAGGTGAGGAAGAAAGAAGAAAGAGAAAAAAGAAAGGAAGGAAAGAAGAAAAGATGGAAAGAAGTAAAGAAAGAAGAAAGGAAGGAAAGAAGAGAGGAAGGAAGGGAGGGAGGGAGGAAGAAAAGAAAAAAGGAAAGAAGGAAGAAAAGTAAGAAAGAAGGAAAGAAGAAAGAGAGAAAAAGAATGAAAGGAAGGAAAGAAAAAAGAAAGGAAGAAAGGAAAGAAGGATGATTGTTTTCCCAATATCAAGCCTAAATTTGCCTCTCAGAGGCTCCTTTCTATTGTTCCCAGCTCTTCCCTTTGGGATCAAGCTGACAAGGCTGAGACTCCCCATGACAGCCCTCAGAGTACTTTAAGAACTGTAGGCCTAGAGGAGGAAGGAAGCTCAGAGACCATCTTATCCACCCTCCTCATTTTGTAGACAGGCCAATTGAAGTAGGGGACAGTGAAGTAACTTGCCCAAGGTCACATAGGTAGTAAGCACCAGAGGTAAGATTTGAACTCAGGTCCTCTGATTCAAGAGCAGCACTCTAGTATTGTACTACACTGGCTCCTTCAAGCATCCCCACTTGATAGGATATCCCTCACACGTCCCTTGAAGTCTTCTCTTCTCCAGGATATACTTGGTGTGGTGGATACAGTACTGTAATTGGAGCCAGGAGGACCTGGGATTCCAGTCAGAGACTTAGTGGTCTTTGGTGACAAAAACTTGCAAATGAGGGAGCTGCTCCAGGCAGATCGCTTGGGCCAGCTGCAGAAAGAGTAGAGCTTCACTTGGCCAACTTGGACTGAAGTGCCTCATGTAATCATGTGGTTCATGGTAATTAAGGTTTTTGTCAAACCATTCTCTCCCTTCTGGTCTCTTATGGGCTTCTTGGCTTAATGCAACCCTTAACTCCCAGGTGACCCTTATAATCATCCACAAGCTAATTTTTATAAATTATTCTCTTAAAGGGCTCAGGCATATTTCCCCTAGATAGAAAAAAAAAACCTGTCCATACCAGAAGCCCCACCTGTTTCTGTTTCTGCAGATTTCCTTGGTGTGCCGGGCAATGGAAGCTCACCATGGAAGGATGATTTTGCAAACAGGGTAAAGACCTTCCTTGCATGATTCTGACATGACTGGACTGACTTTGGGCCAGCTGCTATCTTTTCATGTAGCAGCTGTCAGGGAGCAGAGGGGTTAATCAACGGAGGTTGCCTGGGAGCAATGGTGGGCCAACAGAAGGTGGGGGGGGACATCCAAAGCCAAACACCTGGTGAGGATATGCATAGAAATGAGCAAGGGAAGTATTGATAAGGCATAGATGGAGCAGACACAGATGGAGCAGGGCTCAGATAATACTAGGCATCAGGGACCCTGGGAGTGGAAATTGGGATGAACTATGTTTACTCAGGAAAATAGAAAGTAAAGAGGAGATAGGATCTATCTTTCCTTTGTTGGGGGAAGGAGAGGATGATCCGACTCTCCTGCTTGGCCCCAGCAGGCAGAATTGGGAACAATAGGTGGAAATTACAGGGAAGCAGAATTCAAGTCAACATTGAAAAGCTGGAGTGAACAAAGAGGTCCAGCAGTGTTCAAGGAAGCTCAGAGTTTTCCATCACTGGTTTGAACAACCATCTGTCAGGAACACTGAAGAAGGGATTACTCACTGAGTGGGAAGCTCCATTACATGCCCTCTAGTAAAGTTACTTCTTTACTTAAACTCAGAGTAGGAATTTCTTGGGAAATTGCAACTCTTAGAATCATAGCTTTAAAGTTGGAAAAGATATTAAGAAGCCACTGAGTTCAACCCCCTCCTTCAATTTTATTTTCATATATAAGGAAACTGAGGCACATAGAGATTAAGGTACTTCTCCAGAGTCACATAGCTAGGAAGTTTCTAAGACAGAATATGAACATGGGTCTTTCTGAGTCCAAGTCCAATGCTTCATTCATTAGACAACACTGCCTCCATCATCTAGTCTGCTTCATTTAATTTAGAGATGAGAGAATTGAGGCCTGTGAAGGTAAGCAACATTTACCACAGGTTGAGTCAGAATACAAACCCAAGAGAGCTTCTTAGATGGAAAGCTGGGCAGATACCAGAGGCCATTTAGTACAATCCCTTCTTATTTTACAGATGAGGAAGCTGAGGCCCAGAGGAGTTGGGACTTGCCCAAGATCACCTAGGGATAAGTAGTAAAGCTGAAACACAAACTGAGGTCCTCTGAAAGAAGTTCAATGTTCTTTCCTCTGCCTCACAGTTTCTTCCCTGTGCTGTAACAGTAGCTATGAGATAGATGAGAAGAGGAGTGTTAGAAGAGATTGGAGAAGGGATCTCTGGTCTGAGGACCTGGTTTTGAATCCCAATTTTGTCATACCACTGTGCCACCCTAGTGGATTTATTTGGCCCTTCTGTGCTTTAGTTTCCTCACCAGCAAAAGAGGTATGATAAAATTGGATCACTTACTTTATAGGACTGTAGTGAGGGTATCAAAACCCCAAAGTTGTAGAAAAATATAAGCTACTCTGATGACTCCAAGTCTGGGGAAAAGGGCACTTAGAATTGCAAACAAGGCAAGTGAAGGTGGGGTGTAATGGTAGAACTCTGGGCTTGGATTCAAGAAGACTGGTGTCCAAAGGCATTTCTGACCCTCACTAGCTGTGTAACCATGGAAAAGACACTTAGCCTCTGACCCTCAGTTTCCTTATCCATAAAATAATGGCACTACCTTCTCAGGGTTGCTGTGAGGCTCAAATGATATAATGTTAACATGTTTTCTAAGTCAATGTGCCCCCAGTAGGGATCCTTATATATGGTTTAGTGACCTCCGTTTCTATTTTAGATTGACACCATTGCTCCAGGCAACTCTTGACAAGTCATTGGCAAATTGCCAACCTGCAATGGTAGGGGGACTTTCCACAGTGGCAATTCTCTATACTGATGAAATTGGGTGTAGTCTATATCCTATTCCTAAGAAGCAAGTGGCAGCTTATTCTGGGTAAGGTGTAACTCAGTCCAATCCAGTGATTCAAGCTCATGATTACAATGCAGTGAGGCATACACCACATGAACCATCAAATGCAATAAAGACAATTTTAATTGTGATAATATTAAAGAAATTATAATTCCTAATTAAATTCAAAATAAAATTGGACTCCTCTCCTTTTCTCTGTTCACTACAGGAATTAGCAACATCTAGGGAGGAGTCCCTCAGAACAAATTCTGTTGAAACCTTCAGAGCACCAGGTCCCCATAGGCTGAGCCTTTCATGCCTCAGGGGACCAGGAATGCAACCCAATCATGCCAGCTCTTCTTCTCCAGGACAACCAAATCCCAAGGATGTCTGCTTCTGCCATGAGGTAAGAAAGAGGTTGCCACAAATAGAGATTTTTTTTCCCCATTTCTCTAGGATTTGGCTGTGAGGAGAGATATAGGAAAATAGCTTTAAGGGATACTAAGACAAGTGAGCATTGTCTCTGCCCCCAAGCCTCCATGCCCTTCTGCATTTTGACCCTACTCATTATACTGAAGAGGTGAGTCAGAAGGGCAGAGTGGAAGACATGTTCTAACTAGGTTCCTAAGTTGTGGTATTAAGCACACAGGAGAATGTCAGGATTAGAGCACATATACACTCTGGGACAACTCCAAATTGGCTTTTCATAGGCGACTTTCAAGAACATTCCAACAGAAGTGAAAAGACCCAGATCTTTCTGGTAATAATATCTGCGAATAGATTAAACTATATTGACATTATCCCAGTAAGGGAAATTCTTGAAAGTGAAGGCACTGGAATTAAGAAGGCAGTTGGGAAAGTCTTTTTGCATTTCAGCTGGGACTTGAAGGAAGCCAGAGAATCGAGCCAGTGGAGATGAGGAAGGAATGCCTTCTAGGCATGGGGGACAGCCATTTTAAAGGCTCAGAGTTAGGAGATGGAGTGTCTCATGCAAGTAACAGCAAGGAGGTCAGAGCCAAAGTATCACAGAATATGTGGGTAGGAATAAGATGTACAAAGACTGAAAAGGCAGAAAGGAGTCAGATTATGGACTTTACTAGCCAAGTAAATAATTTATATAAGTCACTGGAGTTTATTGAATAGAAGGGCGATGTGGTTGGACCTGGGGAAAATCATTTTGACAGTTGAGTGGAAGATTCACTGAAGTAAAGAGAGACTTGTGGCAGGGAGACCAAGGAGTAGGCTATTGAAAAAGAAACAGATGGGAGGTGGTGACAATCTGTTTTGGGGTAGTGGCAGCATCAGAGGAGAGAAGGGTGAATATAGGAGAGATGTTATGAAGATGGAAACACTAAGACAACAACAGATGAAATATGGAGGGTGAGAGATAATGAGGGGTCAAGGATATCACCTAGATTATAAGCCTAGGGGACTTGGAGGATGGTGTTATCCTCTACAGTTATAGGAAAGTTTGGAAAGGGGCATGGCTTGGGGAAAAAGATGATGAGTTCAGTTTTAGATATATTGAGTTTAAAATGTTTACAGAAATCAAGTTTGAGATGTTTAATAGAATCTTGGAGATGTGAGACTAGAGATTGGGAGAAAGATTAGGGCTGACCAAATAGATCTAAGAGTCATCTGCATGGAAATGATCATTGAATCCATGGGAGCTAATGAGATCAACAAGTGAAATAGTATAGAGGGAGAAGAGAAGAGGGCTCAGAACAGAGCCCTGTGGGACAACCACTGTTACTGGGTGTGATCTGGATGAAGATCCAGCAAAAGAGACTGAGAAGGAGCAGTCAGATAGGGAGGAAGGAACCAGGAGAGAGGGGGATCCCAGAAACCTAGAGAGAAGAAAGTATCAAGGAGGAAAGGGTGATGAACAATGTCAAAGGCTGCAGAGAGGTCAAGAAGGATAAGAGATGAATATTATTATTTTAGTAGTAAAGTTCGAGTATTATTATTGTTAGACTTTGATCCCTTCCAGCTTTAACAAATGGTCCATGGTCTGTCCTTCCTTCCTTCCTTCCTTCCTTCCTTCCTTCCTTCCTTCCTTCCTTCCTTCCTTCCTTCCTTCCTTCCGTCCTTCCTTCCTTCCTTTCTCTCTCTCTCTCTTTCCTTTCTTTTTCTTTCCTTCTTCCTTCCTTTCCATTTGTGTATTATCTATCTATCTATCTATCTATCTATCTATCTATCTATCTATCTATCTATCTATCCATCTATCTTCTAAATCTGATGGCTCTGTGATCCTAGCATCTTGCATTCCAATATTCTATATTTTAAGGTCCCTTTAAGTTTGACATTTATTATTCTAATGTCTTCTCTAGATCTAACATTCTTTGTTTTATGTTACAATATTCCATATCCTGTGGTCCTCTCCAGCTTTAATGTTCCATGAG